>NC_141341.1:7087500-7212500 GCF_037954235.1 Aulostomus chinensis | reverse complement strand
GCTCCATCACCAGTCTGCACGGCTGGTGAAGTCGGACCCATTATTTGCTGTTACAGAGCCTGCTTGGTCTGGGGAAATAATATTACCGTACACTTGTTAACTCGGGTTCTCCTCTGTTCTTTGACTGCCTACTTTTTCTCTTTGTGTCTGCTTTCCTCTGCTCCAACATCCCAATTCTCAAATGCTGCCTTTTCATTTTTGACATTCCCTCTCATTCACTTTATCTCTCTCTGTCTGGAGGCGCCTCATCCTCTTTTGACCTTTCCCTTTTTCCTTTTTGCTCCGCCATCCTTGTTGATTCTGCAGTACTGTGGCCCTCAAAGTGAGTTTACTCATGTGTGGCCTACTGCATATTGAATACACTTGTCAAATGTGCGCTCGAAGGATGTTTTACACACAGCTCTACGCCACGCTCAGTTGGTTAACTGACAGGGCGTTAGCAACAGCACACACCCTATTTTTGATGGAAGCCAATACAATGAGAGCAATAATGCAGCACATGCGCTTAGTTTCTGCACAAATTCATAAAAGATTATCCAAACAAAAAGAGGGAAAAAATCTCTCCTCTAAGCTCTTAAATAAGATATTTTTTCAGCAGAAACTTGTTGAAAAAAGGGAAAATTCACAACAGAGAGAATAGAAAATGAAAGAAGACACAAACAATAAACTTACTGAAACTCCACTCTGCAGTAGAAGTCTAGAGAAAGTTGTCGTAGAATGCAGATGAGCAGAGACGGCACATTAACCGGCGTCATACTCCTTTAAAATGTGGGTTGTGGGTTCTTCTTCAGCAGTCACACACGGAGCCACATCTATTTATAACCCTGCTGTTTTGGAGGACTCTGCATGGGAACTGTGCACACACTCACACACACACACATATGCCCACAAGCATGCATTCTCACACAATCATTTGCATACGGGGACCCACGCTGCTTGATGCTGAACTTGCTTTTCCTGCTGCATGTGGTTGTGTTTGTGGTTTGACATCACTTTGACGGTAAATGAATGGTGCTTCTGGACATTATAGTTCAGTTACACAAAGCAAGTTTCCACGTGTGCATGTGTATTTATGTCCAGAGCTGTAAAGCTGTATCAGTAAGTGCTCTAAGCCGGCGAAAAGCACACGCCAGTTGTGGATGTTTTCTCTCCATTAAATGGCTCTAATTCATTTCTATTAGTGCTTCACACAGGGAAAAATCCACCTACCAGTAGAAGAGAAGGTGCATTACATCTAATATTATGATAAATTCATAAATTCATGACTACTCCTGGAAGGATGTCACCCTCCAAACAAAAGAAACCCTCTTGAAAATAATGATGTTTGATAATGTGTCAAGGCTGTGGTTAGGGTCTTGATTCGAGTACTGAGTATGATTGTGGCTTTGGTGATAGTTGCTACTTCCTTAGCGTTATGGTAAAGTTGCTGTTTTCAAGTGGTAGTACATCATATTTTCATATAAATGAACACTTACATTCAATTCCTTGCCAAATGAGGACACACAATGCTCACCAAGCTCACCACGGCCAGATAAAACTCACAGTATTTCACACTAGATAACATTAGTGTATTTTGCACACTGTGCTTCGACAGAGCTGGTTACTTTAACTTAGCCCTCTACTAACATTAATATGTTTAAATAATTTAGATGCATGGCGCTACTAGACCTCCCTAAATAGTATCAGACCAAATTGATGAAATCCCAGTAGTGTAATTAGTAATTTTGTGGGGTAACGTGAATAATTTAAGGACAATTTTAGGTGGTACAGTAACAACAGAGGCCATGGCCAGGATGAGTACTTCCAGCTAGCCCTCTGCTAACTTAAATTTAAATAAATTATTTAAATATGCAATTTTTACAACTTTCCAAATGTTACATACCTCAAGGATTAAATCTTTACAGTGTGATGAGTCGTTTTGCAGCGATTTTGTGACACCAAACAGAGTTTATCCACCATTTTTGCAGGCGAAACAGTGATAAAATTGACTAGCTCAACATAACTGAGACATTCTGGTAATGCTAATCCATTCATTTATATGTAATATTGCTACATGATTAAGGGGATATCAAGTCAATCTTTCAAATCAGCCCTTGAACCATTTAGAAGCAAACAGGACCATTTTAAACCCCTGGTATACGCCTGGACTCAAGGGGTTAAAACATGGACTATTTGTCACAAGGGTTGTCTCTATGATTTAGGCTTTTTTCACCTCTGCATTTCTCTGCAGTGATCCCAAACAATAAAATAGTTACAAGAACCATCTTTTGTTCAGAAAACTTTGCCAGTAACAGCTACCAGAACAACCAGTCCTTCTAATGGTTTGAAGGAGCGCTGCTGGCCCCTTCCGTGCTACATCAACTTCTCTTTCTGGTGGATGAAGAGGAGGCAGCGGGCAGAGGCTGGCACTCACTGCTCACTTCCAGGAGGCCAGCAGCGACGCTGTCCTGGAGACCTGGACAGTACTGCTGGACCCAGAGGACGAATGGAAGCTCCAGAACCTGATCAGTGCAACACAGTCTCAGGAGAATCACTAACTCTCGAACACGAGTTTGGACTTGAGGAATGACATAAAACATTTAAAATCACCTGTGCTGATCTGTTCACAATGACTCTTTCCAAAGATTGACGTAAAGCCCAACCATGAAGCAAGAAAACATTTTAAAAGCCTCCAGAGTGCATTTCTGAACTGTCATAACAGCCATAAAACAACAGAACGCCCCCTTCAAGTTCCCATTCTGAGAACGAAATTGAAAACAGGTCAATAAAGAGCAGTAGCCAATGAGAAACTCCAACACCAGTTCCATGTGTACCAGTGGTGTAATTTGATCGCTAAGTGCACATGAGCATTTATTGTGCTGGTCCATTACCAGTCCTGCTAAAGAGTATATGTCTTTGTAAATATGCAATCCCTTAAACAGGGAGTGAGTGTTCATGTGTGATTGTATTCACATATGATAGAACTTTAATTGTAAAGAAAACCTTGTAAAACCTTCCGCGCAGACACTCTGGCTGATACTAGAGGGCTACGTAGCAAGATCTGGTGAGTATGCAGTGTAAGACTGAAGAGCTGATATGTGTAATGCATTAGTGTGTGTGTGTGTGTGTGTGTGTGTAGTGTGGGTGAGCCCATGCATCAGAGAGGATGACATCATTACTACAACTGGGCGCTGGCTGAAGGAAGGTTGTTAGGGCTTGCTGCCATCAGCTCTTAGTTTGCGGTCTTACGTGAGTGTGAACCACAACTCTGTATGTGTGTGTATGTGTGTGCGTGTTTGTGTGTGTCTGTGTGTCCTCATACGTACGTTGGGGATGTTTTATTGGGTACATAAACATACATTAATGTACTCTCACATACATTATCTCTCATACTGTGCATGAACATAAACACTGAGGCCCAATAAAGTCTTTCTTTGTCTGTCATTTTATCCACTTCCTCTCTTTCAATCTCTTTCTTCAAACTTCCTCTTTTGTTCCACCCTCTCCCTGTTTCTTATTTCCTTCGCAAAAAACATCTCTGCATACTAACATTAAATGAGGCCAAACTCAAACATGTATCTTTAGATAACATAATACAGTAGTTCCTGAGTTGGAGTAGTAAGTGTCCAACAGTGTATGCATCACTAAATCAACCCTTATTTTGTCTTTTAATTCTAAAAAATAAAAAAAGACCTTCCTCTTAATTTAGTGTGTCAACACACAAAAGAGATTATTCACTACCTTAAGTATATCAGCAATTAAAATAGAGACATTTTTTCTTCTTTGATGGTGTGAAGTACAAAGACTTCTGATAAATCCTGTGGCACAAATGCGTCTTTCCGACTGTACATTACCTGAATAAACCCGCTACAAACGCAAGATTGATCCTGTTCCCACTGCTGGCTTTTTGTTTTGTTTTTTTTCCCCCTGATGTTCCACACTGAATTTCACAGATGCAACCATATCACCGAACAGGATTGAAAGGTGTTAATTGGTTGGGGTTTTTTTTAAACTAGAATTTCATCTCTCGGCTTCTACAATCTTTAGTGCAGTAGAAAGCGGCATGGAGGGCAGTTAGCTAGTTTTTGTAGTTATCGTTTTTTTCTGCTCCAAACTGTTTTTCAAACTCAAGATTAACAATGTGATGTTGAAGTACTTTTTTTGACGACTAAACTGTTGCATTTGTGGGGGGAAAAAAATAGAGGTAACAGGCGGAGGCTTCATTAATGCCATGTTATACATTTCTGAAGCTGAGCTGAAAACCGCAGAACCAGAATACTTTGCTTTTTTACTGCGGTAATTAAAAAAGAAAAATATACCGTCACAGTCCTACTGCAGAGTCATTTCACCCAGGAGTGAATGCCAAATAAGCCTGTTCCCACTGCAGACAAAAGCCGGATGTCAGCAAGTGATAGGCAGTTATTCGGCCAGAATGAAAAAAGCTACAGAGATTTAAGTTCAACTCCCTCCATGAGCTCTAGGTTGAATGTTTCCTTTCCTCCTGTCCTCTCCATATTTTCTCACTATCTATGTCATGCTTGTCCTTCCAAACCTTTTTTTTACTACCTCCATCTGTCTCTCCCAACCCTCAACCCAGAAGTCCCCTGTCTGTCTGTCGTAGGTCGGTGAGGTAATCCAGGTTATAGTCCTGAAATAACAGACACACACACACACACACACACACACACACACACACACACACACACACACACACACACACACACACACACCATAAACAGTGCGATCGTAAAGCTGACACAGCTGTCATTCAGACTTACAGTACAGTGCTGGAGAGGAGCACACCCAGATAAAGCGAAGAGTAAATGTGAGAGAGTGTGTTTGCAAGATATTCCCCATGTTGTGGGGGCATAAATCTATTTCCACAGTCACATTGCGGGATTCGCCTCCCTTTTGGTGACAACAAATGCGTCCCCATGACATAAATCTGTTCATTTCAGGGCGTGTGTGTGTGCGCATGTGAGTGCGACAGAGAGAGTGTGAGTTCATAGACAGGATGGACCGGGAGGACTCTCTTAGTTTACTCTGCTTAGTATATCATTATGTCATCACATGATGCTGTGGGCTTCTTCACACAAAAATGTGTGTTAACTGACTGTAACTGTGTGTGTGTGTGTGTGTGTGTCAGTTAGAATATATTATAATGAAGTCATATGATTGCAGGAGCACGCTGGCTGACTCTCAAAGAGCTTTTATAATACCTTTTCAGTATGGTTCTGTTGAAAAGAGACACACCAGCTCAGAGAGAACAGGAGAAGAAAAACAAGAAAAAGTACAAGGGCAACACAAAATGACACAGCAAGCTGGAAGTAAAAGAACGAAACAGAAGAGAGTCAGAGATCTTATATCATTGGTGGAAAAACAAGTTGCATCAGGTTTGTTGAGCACTGCAGAGTCAAATGTACTGTTCTGAAGAATGGAATGAGACAAGAACAGGACACACACCTGCTCAATGCACACATGAAGGAAGACTGAACATGTCCAATCCTATATTACCTCCATCTAACTAAATACATTGATTCAAGGGTAAAAATGCAGCGGAAATGATTCACTAAGTAAACATAAAAATAGCACAGCATGTTACACAAAATAAGGAAAAGCTAAATGCAACCTGGTGTCATTCTGGACTCCACCAGCTCATTACTCCGAGACCCTCATCCATGCCTTCATCATCCACTGTCTGACAACAGACATCCTTGTTCCAGGGTACAGAGTAAATCCCCAGACAGGCTCCAGTATGTGAAGAGCACAGCTGCCAGTCTACAACCCCCTGCAGCACATCACCCCCACCCTCATCCATCTTCACCAGCTCCAAGTCAACCGCTTCTCACACAAAATCTCACACAAAATCTCACACAAAATCAGATCAATTCTGAACGCTGGTTGCTGTAGTTGCTTGAATGGGATACGTTTGGCCTCAAAAGTGACACACGTCAACACCTGTGACGGGCTGTCCACAATATATGAGTTGCTGCTGGGACTCTGACCACCCCAAATTGAAGACTTGGTTGCAATGCAATTGCTTCAAAACATTTTCAGCAGCAAAACCTGGGAGGCTGTACTCAGTCTCGATGAACTAAGCGCTCAGAGACTGACCTGTGAACAGCTGGTTGACCGGCTGCACAGCTGTATGACTGACAAACAGACAACCTGATTATCCGTCTCACTGTCTGGCAGCCTGTTTACAGAAGAGCTGTCTGACTGACCAGCTGGTTTCTCTGGATCTCTGCTCCCTGTCAAAAACTGTATCCGAGTCCCTAAACAGGAGAAAGAGTCCAGTTTGTGTGTGTATTCGGAGAGCGAGTGTATGTGTCTACTGTATGTGTTCACTGCTTGTATCTGTTGATGAAACTGTGAGTGAATGATTGTGTATGTGTGTGTTGTATCTCCATGCACAGGCAGGGGGCCTGTTGCTCTCTGCTGTTATACAATACATATTGTATAACAACTGGCAGTGTGTGGGCGGCTCCCGCCATCTGGAGAGATGCACTCTAAACACTGTATGTGTGTGTCTGTGCTTCTGTGTGTGCTGGTGTCTACCCTGCAGCTACAAATAGATACGGCGTCATCTACAGTAGTTAGGTTCCTGAGTTCATGTTCATACAAATTAAAGGAAGGTTGTAGAGTGCAGTCGTTTGTGTGAGTTCGCTGTGTATAAGCAAACTCTTTTTTGCAATTCTACATGCATAAATACTCACAGGGATCATACCTCTGTGGTTGCCTCCTGTGGGGGTTCGACAGTTGTCAACAAAAACTGAAGACTTCATTATCAGGCTTAGCAAGAGGCAAATCCACCAGGTTTCACTCAAGAGTTCTGCATTTCCACAGAGGTGGACTCAGACAAACAAACAAACAGCATCTTGGAAATCTTTCTTCACAAACAAACAAAGACACTCAGAGGAAAACATACAATACACACACACACATACACACACAAACGCGCGCGCACACGCACACACACACACACACACACACACACACACACACACACACACACACTCACGCACACACAGTACATTGCTGACAGAATTAACTCCATCAACTCAAAGTCAGCTCAACAGTGAGCTGTTGCTATGGAGAGGAAAAGCATGGCTTGGCTGGCTATTTTAAGGTAACCAGTGGTACTTAATTTTTTTCCACTGTACTGAACTAGATGAAGACATATGAGTGCAAATGAAACCCAGATTATTCTAAATTATGCAGTGAATAATTATGCTCACAACAAGGTGACAACGATACTGCATGAGAATGAGCAATCATATGTAATAATCTGACACAGGCTGAGGAACACTGTGCTCTTTCTGCTTCCTTTCAGGTTTAAAAGCTTCTGTAAATACTAAATATAATAATTAATACCAGTCCTGCATTTAAGCAATTATCATAAACTTAATTTCTGCTCAAAGTACTGAGTTCTAGCACAACCATCACACTGAAATGTGCTATTTCTTCACTGCTGCTTTTAGTTCACTTGTGTTTCATATATGTGGATATCCTTGAGTAAAAGTGTGTGTATGTGCACACTGATTTTGGGTTCTTATATGTTTTTGCATGGTGAGTAGACGCAGACAGCAAGGTGTCAAATTGACTCTGTTTTTAGCAGAAGACTTCACACATGAAAAGGATGTCATTAGATTGCACATCCTGCCTGCACTGGAGAATCTTGACTTTTCTCTCAACTACAAACTTTATTGTAAAAACAATTAAATTATGTATTCAAAAGTGCATGTCAGTCATGATTTTAATGTTATTGTATTTTATGATGTTATTATTTCGGCTCTGATTAGAAAATGCTGTTAAAGATAAACATCTTTATCTATTTTTAAGACCTAGTTTGTAACTGGTTTCAAACCCATGATCTGGTAATGACCATGGAAAACTTGACTCTGGGTAACACCTACCTGTAGACCCTAGCTGAATACACAGGAAGACCATCCTAAGTACTTTCCTTTGCTCCCTAACCCCAAACAGGAAATAGTTCTTACACAGATCCCTGGGGCCTTCATAATGAGGCCTGTATTGTACTACAAGCATGTGTGTGTGCGTGCGTGCTCTCAACTGTCTGTGTATACAAAGTTTACATGTCTGCCTTTTATTTAAGAATGCTCACACACACACACACACACACACACACACACACACACACACACACACACACACACACACACACACACACACACACACACACTGGTCTGAATGAGCTACGGGAAAGGGCCTGTGATTATCGGAGTGAGAGAGCAAGAATAGAAAAACAATGTGAAATAAACAGATTGTTCAACATCCACGACATCATTTTGTTCCATAATTTAAGGACATATTCTGTTTTTGCACCGTTGTTACAATGTTGTACAAATGAGAAATCAGGCTGCTCCGTGTTACATTGGACTACAGACTGATTATGCTGTAAACCTGAGCCAATGGAAAAATACCAGGGAGGGGCCTCATGAAAACTGGACCAATGACAACTCATATCAATACTGAAGAGCAGAGAGGACACAGGAAGCACTGGCAGAGGAGAAGAAGGGACATGGAGGAGGACAGACAGTTAGTTTATTGGTATTATTACTTGGGTCTTTCACATGTCCAACAAAAAAATAAAACAAAACACGACTAAGCTGACATCTCTGAACTCTAAAAAAAAACCATCCAAAACCTAAAGATATTCACTTTCTTCTCATTAATGACAGAGACCAGAAGCAAATAATGACATCTGAGTCTGGAATTAGTGAATTTTTGTCATTTTTGCTTGAGTAAAAACATCCCTTGCGTCAACCTCACTTGTCATGTCTCAGCAAAAAGACACAATGGCTGCTGTTTAACATGCTTATCATTGCACACATTCCCTGTGGAGCATGCTGCTTATTAGCACACATTGCCAATCCTGTCTTGGGGAAGGGAAAAAAAACCCACAATATCTGTTATTTACAGCTCAAACACATTACATTCAGGTATATTGATACGTGAAACCGACTCCATACCAAACACTGGCTTGCTTAGAGTCTCAGAGAGCGCCTCTATCCAGAATCTGGATGCCTGTGTGACAAGCTTGGGGTGGGGGTACAAAGTCTTGAGGGTAGCCACCGGCAGCGATAAGCCCTGGATGATAAACGACAGCAGCGAGGGAGGAATACATGTAAAAGTATTTTCCCAACAGCTGCTACATGTTGGAGGCTGCTGATAATAAGTCAATACTAGTGGGTGGTATATGGTGTGGCACGTGCTTTGTTGGGGGTGTTTAGATGATGGTGAGGAATAGACTGTTGACAGTCATAAATATGTACAGTATATGACTATTACTATGCCCTTAGTCTTGAATTACCGTCTTTGCTTGCAGCAAGTTAAACAAAAACAGCCAAAGAGCCTGAATAGATTTAGCTAACATGCTGCATTTAAATGTAAACATATGTTCTTGCTTTATATTTGTCTTTTGCAGTGCAGGGTGGAGTCTTACTAGCGAGGGAGTCAGGGCGATGCACGGCAGTAAATAATGACTGTCTCAATGCACAGGAGATTTCAGTCACAGTAATAGCAGGCTGTAATATGGGCCAAATCTGTCCCCAAGGACAACACTGGATTAACCAACATCACTCAAATCACACAAATGCACACACACTGACTTGCTGGCTCACAAATCAATTTCACCCTCCTACCCACTTACTTATCAGGGGACGGAAATAAAAGAGAAAATAGAAGGGAAGGGGCAAGGGAAGATAAGAGTGTGTGTGACAAAGGGGTATAGAGAAAGAAAAAGGAGATCTAAAGATGGAGAGAAGAGAGATGGAGATGGGGCAGAGAAAAGAGGACAGGCATTTCAATAATTCACAATCTCCTGCTTCATTTAGAAGAGAATGAGTTCCCAAACTGGACCCGTGTGTCCTCCACACGTCATCCATAGCAGCGCACTCACTCAGAAACACTGAGTGTGTGTGTGTGTGTGTGTGTGTGTGTGTGTGTGTGTGTGTGTGTGTGTGTGTGTGTGTGTGCATTTGTGCAAGAGTGTGCAAAAGAAACAATGAACGTAAAGATAGTTTAATTGAACATGTGATTGCACGGGTCTCTGAGTGCAGCTCCAACGACCAGCAGACATGGATTTCTACTAAGGGAGAAATTTAGATTCATTAGTGCGGCTGCTGCAGTGAGAACAGAGAGAGGAACGGCTGAGAAACAGGCTGCGTTACAGCTTTATAAAATAACTGTTCCTCCAGTCAGCTTTCCAGAGGGTTTGACACAGCACTCACATGAAACAAGCAAAGCCAAACCGTACCATCAGTCAAATTAAAATGCCTTCAGCTACTCCACAAAAATGGAATCTCCATGGTGTGTGTGTGTGTGTTTTAGCATATAGAAACAGACGTCCACAGTCTTGAGCATGGAAACAGACAGATGGATTTGAGGGTGTGTGTAGGTGGTGTGTAATGCCTCTTTGCATGTGTGTGTGTTTGCTTTAACATGCTTCAGCAGCAGGGGACTACTGTACGTTTTCACATTTGTTCAAGCATTCTAATGTGATGTGAATTTACATCGATGCTTTCACACTCTCCAGGACTTGAGCAGTCTCTCTCTCTCTCTCTCTCTCTCTAAAAAGTGACATGACTTCTAGATAAGTTGTAATGTCAACCAGCTGAGGGTGTGAGTTGATAAATCTGAATCTATTGTGATTTAAGAGTTTGTTTTGAAAGCTGTGGGAACGTTTCAACAACCTTTGTTGAATTGAGCAGGAATAGATTGGTAGGTAGACGCTAAATTAACTGAAATGTAATCAAAAGTGCAATATCTGTTAAAGGCTAATTGTGGTGCTTCCTGCCTACACATCATCGGAAAACATTTCTATTTGATCCCAACAAAAATTATACCATAAACATTTTAATGGATCTGTCAATGAAATGATAATAAAGATGTATATATCTATATTCCCTCTCATACTGTGAATCATATCATAATATCAGGCAAAATTTTTGCAACTGAATATCGTGAAGCCCTGAAAATCAAAGAATTTCACACAAAGTACAGAAACTCTAAAAAAAAACAAGCCAAACTGGATGAATATTTGATATGACCACCCGACCAAAGACATTCCTGGTTGACTAGGAAGTAGTAGTCATTAGCTGAAGGCATTACTCAGCTCGCCCTTGCATGTTTATGACAGGAGTTAATTATTTAAATGAAGATTTAAGTGGGAATCAGATGATGCTAAAAACAGCCAGTCACCAGTGAAAAGTATTATCTCTATGTCGGGAACAACTAGCAAGGAGACTGCACATTTTCCTTAATAAATTTCAAAAACACAAGTTGTTACAATTTTAGTTTTACAGGCAAAATGTGGTGCTAACTTCTGGGTTGGCTCACAAAAAAAAAAAAAAAAAAATGTCATCCCTGTGGCACTCTATTAGGAAGCAGCTGTAGGTCTTTATGATTTTGGGTCATTGTCAGGAGCAAGGACTCACATCACACCTGGAAACACCTGCCTGCTGCTACATTACCCCCCTGTGATTAAACTCAGCAATCCAGGACACTCGTGACGTAACGTCAGTTTTTCAGATGGAGGTGTCACTTTGCCTGCTACCTCGTCCTTTTAATCTTAGCTGTCCCTCACAGTCATATGTGCTTTTCATTCGTGTCTGCTTGGTATAATTTTGTAGTGACTTACTAGACTATCCTACAAAATTTGTTTTTTATGCTTGTGTTTTTTTAAGGGGGGTTCTGCTATATTTCACTAAAATAGTTCTTTTACAGAAGAAATAAAAATAAATGAATGTTTTGATATAACCAGGCTGAGGAAAATGTGTGTGTGTGTGTGGGTGTGTGAGACTGTGTAAAGTTATGGCATGTTTGTTTTTGTGATGACATGTCTGTGTGTATATGTGCGTGTGTGTGTGTGTGTGTGTGTGTGTGTGTGTTTCTGTCATTCACAGTGACCCATAGCAGCAGGCGTCTCTCTTATGTAATCCTTGCCGTCAAACACATTCACACACACCTCCACACACGTACACAAACACACACCTGCTCATTGGCTATTCTTGTGTGCTGGTGCGAAACCTAGCATAGCATCTTAGCATGATGAAAATAGGAGGGTTGCTTCCTTCAGCAACTAAATAACAAGTGTAATTAAGGGTTCAATTCAAAGGTCCTTGCTGCTCTCATCCTCATTTACTCTGACAGTTTAAATATTTTCAGGATGGCACCCTATCATAATCCATTTAAGTCCTAATTTATGAATATATGGTACAAACAGAGATTCATAAGAGGGTTTTACAATTCTATTTAGCTTGTTACACCTGGGAACCAGCGCTATAGTCACACAGCCCCCTGGAAACAAAACACCACTTAGACATGCTTTTGATTCCGGCTGCACACACTTCTTTTACACACATTTACAGAATGAATGTGACATTATGATGCTTCTTTCATTCCTTGCTATTTATGTTTATGTAACCTCCCACATAGCAATCAGCCCAGCCTTCAGTTATGTACAGTGTCAGGCTCACAGAGCAGTGCTGATGTGTACAAGACGTTCTCCATCTAAGGCTATCACAATAGTGTATGAAGCCCAACCAGAGCGTAGCACTGCAGCGCTGAATTATTACTGAGAAGGACGCAAGCCTTCATAAATGATATGACAATGTCAGGCCAGCAATAAAATGATGATAATGCGCCACAGAATAGGAGGCTTTATTTGATTTAAATACATACACTGTTCATAGATGAAGAATTTATTAAGAATAAAAGACCGTGATCAAATCGTGGCCCCGAGTTGAATTACAAGCAACAAACACATTGAGCTCAACAGTGAGATAAACCTGGCAAAAACACGACTTCCCTATCTAGTGAAAAATGTTGAATTTTTGATCTGATACATTCATATACAGCAGGGACAAGTTAGCTTTCATTAAATGTATTTATTATAAACAATGCTTGGCTGAAAATATACTTTGCAATGGCTTGTGGAATGAGTCGTTCCTTAACTTTGAAGATAATTGTGTACACACTCTTGTACCTTGGCTTTGTTCTCTCTGTTACCTTTTAGCACAAATTCAAATCTTCTTAGGTCCCAATTCCTCGACACTCAGGCTGTCTTGCTTGGTTCCTGGCTTAAACTCTTTAAATGAAGATTTGTTGAAAGGCCAATGGACGAACTGGATCAGAAATTTACCTCCAGAAGCAGTAATCCCATTGAACAAAAGCACAAGGGAGACACAAGATTATTGATGAGATTCAGCATTGAGCTAAGAATGGATCTTTACAAATGTCTATCTGCAGTCTTGAGTAAGCTGGCTATCCTCCTGCTCCCTTCCACTAAAATCCCTCAACCAAAGCCTATATCTGCTTTTGTTATATCATTCAGGACCCCCCAAATTAGACCCCAAATTAACCCTGTTCCCTCAGTTGGAGGGGAACTTGTTAAGCTCAATGGGCTATTTGCCTTCCTCTCTCGACTCATGAAAGGAGTAGAGGAGTATAAGTGGAGAGAATATCAGGACACTGGTAAGTGGCCATCCATCAGCACTGCTGTACAGACTGTACCACACTTGTAAGGGCAGGAGGGCTCGGTATATAAAGCACTACAAGTATATAGAAAAGAATAATGGTATGGTCTTTTAAACAATCAGAATCCCACAGCAGGAAGGACAACCCAAGCTCCTTTGCAAAGACCAGAATAATCCTGCTGCTTATGACATCTGAAAGTCTACTAAGAATGTACATTTTCACTAACACAAACAAAAAAAATTACAACTCTGATGCATGATGACATCCCATTTACCTATTGGAACTAAATTTTAACGCCTAAAAGAAAAATCATAATCTGAAATACTTTATTGGTCCCAGAGACATTTGGGTGTAACTGCAGTTACTCGCACTCAAGTAGTGAAACCTCAAACAAAGGAGAATTACAAGAAGAGAATTGGAATACATTTAGAATTGCTATGTGTCAGGTATGGATATTCTTACAATGAAATATTCTTACATAACAATGAAATAAGTCTATAACAAGGTTTCAATATTTCTCCTAAAATAAAACCTTCAGGCATAAAAGGGACATCTCAGATTATGTAAAAATAAACCACAGTAAGCTAGCAACAGCAACCAAAAACAGTGAGGATTCAGCATAGATACCATCTAGAAATCATCCATCCATCCATTTTCTATCGCTTGTCCTGTTCAGGGTCGCGGGGGTGGGGGGTTGGAGCCTATCCCAGCAGCCTTTGGGCGAGAGGCGGGGTTCACCCTGGACGGGTCACCAGTCCATCACAGGGCCAACACATAGAGACAGACAACCATTCACTCTCACAGTCACACCTACAGTCAATTTAGAGTATCAATCAGCCTCGTCCCCTCTTGATGTCTTTGGACTGTGGGAGGAAGCTGGAGTACCAGAGAGAACCCACACAGGAACAGGGAGAACAAGCAGACTCACACAGAAAGATCCTGGGCTGGAGCCGGGGCTCGAACCCAGAATCTCTTGCTGTGAGGCGACAGTGCTGACCACTGCACCACCGTACCCCCTATAGAAATCATGTTAAGTTTCATAGAATTCAATGAGGCAAAAAAAGGTTAAGTTTGGACACCAAGCAGTGGTGCTTACAGAGGTAAAAACATTTTTGAAACAGCACATATAATAAAGGTAATAATGCTATGGTATGGTATTTTTCTCAAACAATTATCTTACAGTGAAAATCTAATATTGTTTCAACCCTGTTGAAATGTTTATGTGCATCATTACTCGATGAGGGTCTCTGGTCGAAGCCAACTTTGCTGCTTTTTTCAAGCCAGTAATCACAGAGTGTGTAAGCAGTGATGACAGCTAACTGTTCTGGCAACATCAAATCATGAGCGTTGTATAAACCTGCCAAACTCATTTGCCAGTCAGAAACACCACTCAGTGTCTTCTCTGCCGTGCCAATCAATGCATGTCACACTTGATGAAAGGGGACATGAAATTGAGAGAAAAGCCAGTGGTCGTTAATATGCTGCAAAAAAGGGGGGCAGGGCCAAAGTCCAATCTTGCCTAGGGCACCAAAATGGCTAAGGCCGGCCCTGAGGGGGAGACAAAGTAGGGATAGAGTGAGGAGGAGAGAGAAGGTAGGAAGTGGAGGGTTGAGGCATGCAGAGAAATGTGGAGGAAAAGAGATATAAAGACAAAAAGCACGATGAAGGGGAAACTGACAAAGAGGTTTGTGCTTGGGCCGTGATCAAAGCTGCGAGCAGTGACGATCAGACTCACGCATTCCTGCTCACATCAGAAAAACGAGGCTGTTCTGTACGAGAGGGAGGTGAAACCAGACCATATTCTGCTTCCGCATGAAGGAGCAGGCTAATGTATCCACTAGGTGGCGCTAGAGAACATGTACTTATATGGCGTTGCATCGAGTGAAGACAAATGTAATTTTGATGACAAAAAATGTTTGCTCCAGCAGGATTACTTCCTGTAACCACTAGGTGGAGCTATGCCTATCATTTAGGCGTGCTGATGATGTCATGCAGGGACTCTCATCAACTTAGAAACTTGTAAAAGTTTTGACGATGTGAAATCCAGTTGCAAGTTTCGTGTTCTTTCCAGAAATCTTCCACATTACCACGGTAACCCTACTTAAATACCCGACAGTCGTCACAGTAACACAACACCACGTTCATCGAATTAAAATGGATCTGATCAAAACACCAGGTCACGTACATCAGCCTGTGCAAAAAAAATAGTTTGTCATTTCCTGTTGCCACAAGGTGGCGCTATCCCTAATCTGCCCTCAAATATGAATGATGTCTTCCTTGTGCCATACTAAAACCCCTTAACTATGTTGGGTGAAAATATATTTTGTGTAATCCTACTGACAGACATACACAAATCACTGGAAACACCGGTGGAGGCAAGAAGGCACCGAGCCGCAGTAACACAGCTCTGGAGAGAAAACGCTGGAGGAGAGCAGGTGGGTGGTGAGAGGGACTGCACTTCATCACGTAGCCTTGTTGTAAAAGCAATAATCTCTCTATAGGTCTCAGCGTACGGACACCCCAGCTACCACAAAAGGCCATCCCCATTCATCTCACTAAAACTGAAGCTGCTGAACAGAGCTCCAGGGGAAACGTGTTGGCCATCATGAACACCTTTGTTGCTTTCCAGGGACCATTAACTTTTTGTGTTTCATCATTAAAATGAGAAAATAAATAAAACCTGGATTTGGAGCTGAGTATTTTACTGCAAATAATTGGTCTCTATGCTGAACATTTGATTTTACAACGGATCAAACACTTTCTTTTGGCCAAAAATGATAACTCAAACTCCAAAGCGAGGCTATTTTCTAGTGTGGCTTATATAACAACTCCTGCTGGTCATTTAAGGGGTGTCGTGACTGGTATACAGAGCCAACCTTGACAACTATCATTAAATAATGTGAAGGAGACTGGAAATTATTACTTCCAAAATGGTACACATGACATTTGTGCCAAGAATCTACAGGAGGTATCCTGACTGACATGAAAATCTGTATTTGATCTAATTTTCTTCTCGGCGCTGTCTGTAGGTAATTATCATCCTGGGATAGTATCACTGCTGCATGTTGCCACCTACCCGTCCCTCTCACCATCCCATCACCGACATCTCTTCTTCTTCATTTCCGTCTCTCTCCCTCTCTCTCTCTTTCTCTGCGCACTTATACTGGAGGTGTGATTGCATTAAGCTGCGGAGAGCGAGGGCATCCCCGGGGCCACGCTAATGTACAGAACAGAATGTACAGAGTATATTGAAGGAGAGCAAGAGAGAGGTTAGAGTGGGGGGCATCCATTACTATAATCATTTTACCTCACTTAAAAAGGTGGCACTCGCAGCAGTTTCTGTGAAAGAGAGAAGAGACGAAGAGAGAGATAAGCAGAGGGAAAAGCCCTCTCATGACTCCAAAATGCTCAAGCACAACTTCATTTCAACCTTTAGTTTTTGAGCACCCAGAGGCTCAACACAATAACCAAAGACATTTACGTTGGTATGTTACTGTCCCTAAAGTGTATTTGTAATAACCTTGAGCTGTCCCGAGACATACCTTTTACATAATCGCAATTAACAAGACTGGCCCAGGCTCGACATCGGCAACAGCCTTTCACATTATTCAGGTTTGAATGCACAAATCATGAATCACACCTGATCATTTTACTACCAACCAGTGGATGCAGATTGGGTCTTCACATAATTAATGTCATAGAAATAAGACAAATGGTGCACAAAAGTACCCAGAGTGGCAATAGATAGAGAGAGCCACAATATATGCTGAGTTATTTGCACACTTTGATGATTTTGTGGCCATGAAATGTAATTTTGTTCCCATAATTTGATTAATTGGCCACAAGAATGCATTCCCATAACCAGCGCCACAAGCTGCAACGTATATGATTAGTATATTAATGAATCAGTCTAATTAAGTAGCATATTAATGACTTAAATCTTGTGGCCACGATATTTTCCTGTTTCTTTACAGCCACTTCGGGGAACTGTACAGAAGCAATATGTTGCTCCATGCAAACAATGAGGGATATTATTCACAGCCGGGGCGGAGGACAGGGAATATCCTGAAGGAACAACATCTAATACAATCAGATCACTCTGGCCAATTAGTCAGCACTAGCCTAGCCAGATATGATGTCAGTCATCATTACTCATTGCTTAATGCTATAAAGCAGAGAGGAGAAACAAAGAAAAGAGCAACAAAGTGGGTCGGAGTTAGGAAGAACAGTGGATTAATCCCGCCGAAGGCAGTTGATGTGAATAATGGCCCCCCACACAGAACTAAATTACACTCACACATTGGTGAAGTTCCTAAAACACATTCTTTATCTCACATTTATTCAACGGCAGAGAAACAATAAGTCACTCTCACAAAGACTCAGACCAGAAAACACATACATCCTGCCTTATTCACACACACACACACACACACACACACACACACACACACACACACACACACACACACGGATGCACAGACACATACAGTACACACACACACACACACACAAACACACACACAGAATGTTCCAGCACATGTATGCCTCATTAGTAATGACCTCCAGCAGCATGTTTTTCCATGCTGATGGCTGAATTCCAGTCGATACCCCACAGCTCCACATGACATTTCCCTTACATATGCATTCAGCATGTTACAGTTCACCATAAAAACTAGACTCTGGTGCACACGCACACACATACACACACACACACACACACACACACACACACACACACACACGTGCGTGCGTGCGCACCCCCACTCGCATACAGATGCAGACATATATAGATGAAGAAGGTACATGTTGTTTTAAAGCAACAAACTAGCTGACAGCCTTTCGACAGAATCACACATGCCCACTTGCAGACGGACACAAAGTACACACAAACACACTGTTGTTTATCCAGGCAGTCAGTGGTGTTGAGACACAAATAAGTACAGAAGATTATACAGCTTTTGTGCTGCTGCTGCTGCTGCTGCTGCTGCTGTTGCTGCTGTTCTACAGAGCATCTTTGTACAGAGACGTTCATTCCCTCCGCCAAGTGATCAACAGCATCAGTCCACATGACAGCAGAACTCACAGTCAAAAAGTTGAGGTTGGATTTTGATCAAATGTAGTAGAATGACAGAACTTAGGGTTGAGGAACAATTGATTCAGGTTGGAATCAATCGCAATCAAGAATGCTTGTGGGTGGAGCTTTGGGGTTGAGATCATGAGACTGACATGGAAATATGTCTACAATGTGAGAGATATCAATTATTGAAAATTTAATTTGTTCGATAGTTTCAGTTTAATTTATTACATATAAATGGCAACCAAGTGTAAGTGTAGTCACAGGCTTGAAATATCACACCTATCAGTGTGTGTGTATCTTAGGTGAGTGCAGCCAGAGGACCGTGCTTGCACCCACACTCTTAACCCATAGTTTTTGTTTCTTGCAGTGTGCAAGATTTTCTGATTCCATCTTGAAATGTGAAACTGTGGAACCAAACAAGAAGCTACAAGGTGTCATTTTGGATTCTGGGAAATTATGAGGAGAACTGGACTGCTATCAAAAAGACCAAATGACCGACTGATTAATCGGGGAAATAACGTGTGTTTTTTGGCATGTGAACTGAGACATGTGACTTATGGCCTACACTGCACTGCTGCACCTTTGGAAGTAAAAAATATGTCTTTCCTAGTAGATGAGCTAAGGTGATTGAAAGGGACTAATTCATTCCACCACTCCACTCCTGTCTGCCTCCTCTTAATAATTCAGCCTCAACCAGCCGATTCAGCCACAACCAGAGGTCCCGATGAACTCAGTAACACTGGGAGGGGTAATTTACCAATTGTTAAGTGTACAGCCACCTGGTGTGTGTGTGTGTGTGTGTGTGTGTGTGTGTGTGTGTGTGTGTGTGTGTGTGTGTGTGTGTGTGTGTGTGTGTGTGTGTGTGTGTCAGAGAGTGGAGGCCAGACAAAAGAGACGGGGGGTGTAAACGAGGGCAAAGGGACAGAAAAAAGTAAGAGAGAAACTGCAGAAACAGGCGGATGGATGATCAACTTAATTTCTTCTGTTTGTAGAAACAAGAACCACTAAAAGAAATATTTCCTTTTAAGATGCAAGTCACCTGCCATCTACCGTATTTTCTCCTCTGTCCTCTTCCCTCACATATCTTTCTTCCACCACCCTTCAATCCCTCCTTCCTTCACTGCATCTCCATCCTTGATCTGAGACAGCTGCTGTTACAGTTGTCAGTCCGAGGTATATGTACATGTGTGTGTGTGAGCGTGTGCGCACGTTACTGCTTGTTCTGCCGGTGCCGGTGCCAGATCAGAGTTCGGTCAACTCGCAAACAGGTTTTCTTTTTCATACCAGCAACCTGCCATAGAGGCACATCATTACCTCCCTGTGCACATCTGTCTCACCTTTACCAGCAACACTAACGACAAAACAATGACATTATCTCTCTGCAAGACTACGCGGGCATCCAAGCAGCGATGCTACGGACAGCAACGATCTAGAAGTACTGCAATGTGCTTGTACGCCACCGTGACTTGTGCCTGTCACAGTGACCGTGGCCTTTGACCGCCAAAATCTTTCGACTTCATCCTTGAGTCCCAGTAGACAACTGAACATAATTTGAAGAAATTCCTTCAAGGCCTTCCAGAGTAATTGCCATAACAAAAATGGGGTGAACAAAGAAAATGAAAATGTAATACCTCGCTGGTAGCTGGTCTTGTTGGTCATGATAATCTGACGTAAGCGTGTCTTAGTTCGAGGTCGACGCTTTGTAAATGTACCGAACAGAAAGGCTCTATAATAGTTACAGCCACACTAATGACTTTTCATTTAAAAAGTTTTTAAACTAAAACGAGTTTGAGCAACATTTCACAATTAATCTCCCTCCACAGTAACACGCTCGAGTGTTTCAGGCACACTGGGAAGGCTGTTGTAAAGAGGAAGTAAAGTTTGTAAAGGAAATATTTTTGAGTGATAGAGCAGACATTTTTTTGTTTTTTGTCGCATGGATCATCGAGGAGGCGGAACTTTGACCAGGTGCAAATAACTGCAGGTTCTATTAGCTGCTTTGGTGCCTGTGAGCATTTAGAAGTGTGCTCTTTTTTGTCATGTTTAGAAACGTGCCAGTTTTTTGTACATTCAATGCTTTTGTTTCATTTGAATGTCTTGCGATGTCTGTTTGATGCTGCTGCTCCCTTACTCCAAGATGATTTACTCCCACGGGAGGCAATAAAGTAACTTTAACCCATAAGTGTTGGTGCGGCCGTCTAACTGCCTGGTGCACAGGAGGTATATGAGCACAGGGGCCCAGATCAAATAAAGCAGAGCAAAGCTATTACAAGAAAACAGAGAAGGGGAAATCCATACTCGCACACAGAGAACCAGAGAGGGGATGACGTCTCCTTTTACAGAGGTGTTTAACCCCCTCGGGGCAGTAAAACTCACAACATGCTGAACTATGGGAGAGTGAGGAGTTTAAACTGGGCTGACTCAAACACTGCATGTACTTTTGACCCACTTCTGACACCCTTACTTAGATCTATATACTATTATTAGTGTAAGCTTAGGACTAAAATAATACAGTCCAATGTCAAACAACAGGAACAGGTTTACTTTATATTGAGCGTTTGTACAAGGACTGGTTCCCCGTGGCACTGCTGGACGTGGGAAGGCTCTAGTGAGGCTTTATTATGGAGAGTATCACAGGGTTAATTGGTAATTTTATATCTTTGAGATTACTATGAGCACTTGCTGTAGGCTACATCCAGTCTGACCATGAGAGAGTGCAAGTGAGACATTTCATTTTCAAATGAAGAATTGAAGAAAAAAAACAGGAAATCAATGCCTGGAAATTGATTGGATCCATAAAGAGCTGTCAGATATTCTCAGCGAGACACGAGCGCGTTTCTTCTTACTCTCTGGCATTAAAGATATATAATTCACAGCCTGGTTTGGGAATATAAAACCAAAGCCCAGCATGTTTTGCCCTGAGGATTATTTGAATTTTACCTCGTGAGATATTTAATGTGGAGTTAAAAATTATGCTTGTTGGGAAATTTGTGTTCTGTTAAATACAAACTTGGTATCTAAATTTATTTGTTCAACCTACAGAAAATAAAAGATGTTACATACCACCGCTGTAGTGTATCATTTTCTTCATTTGTGTCGATGTGTACGGCATATTACGCGCGTCTTTTTGCGAGTACTGAAGCTGCGACCATATAAATGATGAATTAAAATAGTTTGACAGTAATACAAAAGGTACTCTGTCTTTGTATTGTATGGATGAGTTTCTTTTTAAAACTTTCGTTTGAAGTAAATGATTGAATATTTTTCATGATGCTTATTTTTACTTCATCTTATATTTGAACGGATTTTATTCAATTATTTATGTTATTTAATCATCAGTTGTTTGTTGATTTTTTTTTAAAACTTAAATATCCACAAACGTGTCATGAGCAAAATAGACCAAAGCACAGAATGATAAATGGAGAACTTCTACAACAGTTGAGAAGATGATAAAATGAATTCTTTCTTGGGGCAATAAAATGTTAAATGTTGAGTGAAAACTGTTTGCAAAAGAATGAAAGAACTCCGATCAGTCTGGGCGGCCACAGTCACCCAATGCATCCCGACAATAAAAATAAAAATAAAAATAAAGAGCATCTTCCAAAAGCATTTTAGGCAAAAATCTCAAGCCAGAAGGAAGGTGGTGACATCGTAACTTTCATTCATAAGGAGTGAGTTATTTACGACGCGCCTTGCTAGCATGTGTTTATTGTTCTGCTGAATTCATCAAAAGCCACAACAAAAACTATGTGCCAGAACTATAAACGCAAATGTCAAATGCTTAAATGTGACGGCGCCTCCTTGACAGATCCGTCCCCTGTACGGCTGACTGACAATATGTCTATATGTCTCTGTGGTGCTCCCATTAGCAGCCATTTGCTGACGTGTGTTGATCACCACCACTTGCCGCCCGGCGTTATTGTTTGAGCTTCCAGACTGTCAGCGCTCCATCTGCTCATTTCTGAGGCTTTCTGCTCAGAGAAAGGCAACTGTCAACAGTGAATTTACAAAAGAGAGAGGAAGCGGAAAAAGGGAGCGCGGAGTGAAATGTGTAATTTTCATTCAGTTAGACTGACGGGTGAAGAAAGACGGAGACAGGGAGGAGAGGGATATGAGGGTGGGAAGACGGGGAATTTTTGCTTACCAGTTAATATCTTTAATCATCTTTTCTTCCAAAATCTTAACTTTCCTTCTCTCTCTCTCTCTCTCTCCCCCCCTCTCTCTCTATCCTTATTTTACCCCTCCTTGCTACTCCTCTCTGATTTGATACAAAGTTAATTCAATAAACTAATTAGCCTTAACTTCAAAACATATTTGTACAGTTATGAAAAGAAGCAAGTCCCCAAGCACATTTTAGACGCTTACGGCAAAAAATAATGATGCTGTTGGTGAGGCAAGTGGAGCTGTGTATTACTGGAGGCTGATAAATAAAAAACTGTGTGTCACAAGCAGGTATGCCACAGCACTACATGAGAACTCCAGGTTTCACAGGGCTGGGATTTTTCAGAAATCTTCCATGGGATGTTCAATTTTTAGAATTATTTACCAAATTTTAGGGAATTCATGGGAATGTATGGGGATTAACATGAATATATTGGAATATATGAGAAATAATGGGAATGTACGGGAATATATGGGAGTTTGTGTGTTTACATCAATATATGGAATTAATGAATATATGAAAATTAATGGGAATATACTGGAGTGACTGCGAATATTTGGGAATTCATAGGAATGAACATGAACATATGGGAACATATGGAAATGTGTGGTAATTAATGAGAATTAACATGAATATATGGGAACATATGGGAATGTATGGTAATTAATGAGAATTAACCTGAATATATGAGAAATTATGGTAATTAATGAGAATTAACATGAGCACGTGGGAACTATTGGGAATAAACATGAACATGAATTAATGGGAAAATATTAAAATGAATGTGAATTGACATTTATACAAATTAAAGAGAAACTATGGGAATTAATGTCAGTTAAAGTGAATAGGAGTACATGAGAAATAAAGGGAATAGTGGGAATCTAACGGAATTAGTGGGAACTAAGATGATTGGACGTGTATAAACCAGACATTTAGGGTCATTTACAGTCATATTTGATTTGATGATTTACGGTTACGGCTTCATCAGTTGTATCTAAATTAAAATAAAAATGTACTCTTTCCTTCTTTCCCAGGGTTATTTTCTCCTCGCTATCGGAGTCAAAAACGTAATTACGTGTTTATTACAAATGTTTGCATGCATATCAGCTTAGAAGAATATAAAAATATTGTATTAAGTCCTTTATATGAGAAGGTAATTATATATATTATAAATTAGCCCACAACTTCCCATTCATGGAGAGTTTCCAACTCTCAATATTCCCAGAATTTGGGCTTTGAGATTGTTTTTGTTCATGTCTGAGTTTTTGCTGAGGAGAGGAGAGGAGAGGAGAGGAGAGGAGAGGAGAGGAGAGGAGAGGAGTTTATTGAGACAAAAAGCAGAGGATTGGCTTTCTCACTGTTCATCGTAAGCCTTTCTATTCATTTTACTCGCCCTCATAGGAGAGACAGTGGAGATTCAACACAGCTGGTGAGACGGAGATAAAGGACTGATGGGGGAGCTTCAATAGATACAGCGGAGGGTGAGGATGCAGAAAGAAGGAAGAGAGGAGGAGAGGGATCTGTTTAAAGAAAGAGAAAATCAAGGCAGACAGACTGAAACGGAGAGAATTTTGAGGAAGAAAATACTGCAACAGACACTATAGTAGGAGGGTCAAAATAAAAATAGGAAAAAAAGACCAAGAAAAAGGATAATTCTGTTGAAAGGGAGAAAAGAGGAGGACAAGAGCTCAGACAGGCCAAGAAAAGTTTATCATCTGGGCCACAGATGCACATATTTACACACTCCATTACATCAGTTATGAGGTGCTATGTTACTAATGGAATAGTGACAAGATGCACAGAAGACCTGAGAGTAACACTGAATAATGTAATAAAATCACGATAAATGGTTCGTATCCGTAGAAGGAGATGCCCCAAATCCATAATCCCGGTTGTTATCGTCAAGGAACTTTGCATAAAAACAATGTTCAAACTCACGCCACGTCTTTTTGAATGCCACAAACAAATCTACAAACGAGTACAAATAAAGTAACCTAACCTCGCCATGTTGGGACGCTATTGTGGTGACAGTATCAGTCCTGACATGCTAGGGTACCAAGCACCACCTCTGCGGCTTCCCCAGGACCACAGTTTGTCTTGATGACACATACACAAACACTAAGATGAGAAGAATTCCATTCACACACTGTTGCAGCTCGTAATGAGCTCTAAAGACACCTGAAGGAGGAGTGTAGAGAGAGCATTTGGTAAAAATTGAACATAATATTCACAACTATGTTTTCATTAGAGCATAATCACCTGAATTTTGCTAGCTTACAATGAGCGTTTGTTTCTAAATAAAGCGCACACCCTCTCACAAAATGGAAAAAAACTGCACCTTTAGTTAATGCCTCCTTGTTTTCTCCTTTCACTTCTAACAGTTGCTTTAAATGTTTACCAGTAACCTACATAAGCTGTGCCTTCTCTAAACAAGCTAGTAGAAAGTGTTGAGCTCTCAGAGGACAGATGAGCAACAAAGCGGGGCCTTGAACACTGAGGAGAACCCAAACTCCATTCACAAAACGAGCATTTTAAAGGTCGTTTGCTTGTTTTC
Source organism: Aulostomus chinensis (assembly GCF_037954235.1). Lineage (NCBI taxonomy): Eukaryota > Metazoa > Chordata > Actinopteri > Syngnathiformes > Aulostomidae > Aulostomus > Aulostomus chinensis. The sequence continues at coordinate 7,187,228 of NC_141341.1, read as the reverse complement.
TTGGGAGAAGATGACAACGACAAAGCATGAATCCATGGGTGGTGCTAACGAGCATTGTGATGTAGTCATTCTGGGGTGGTTTCTCTTAATTCCAGTTACAGATATTCTGGCCGTGGCTGATGACGAAAAGAAACTCTGTATCTACATTGAGGTGTGAAGCCCCTTCTCTAGTCAGGGATATTTTCTGGTCAAGAAGAATGAAAAGCCCAGGTTGTGATCCTGTCTGTTACCAGGGCAAGATTACACACGCAACACTCTTCGTGAGCTCTTCAATCACGTGAAATTGGACAGTTGTTTGTCTTCCTCCTTCCTCACGGTCTTGGAGCAAATAGATTAGCTATGTCTGTTGCTCTGCCTGGATCAATAAAGTTCTTCTGATTTTGAATTAGTGGTTGCTGGGGCTTTCTAACAATTCCGTGTCCTGGTGTATCATATGGGAATGATCCTGCGAGCTATCGTAGGACTTCCTGGACACTGGTTGAGAGGAGGGGAATCAATCTGCAACCTACATGCTAGACATCACTAGCTCCTAGACACTGGTCCTTTAACGTGAAAGTTCAAGCCAGCACAGGCTTAAACACACACTTTAATAAATATTTATCCTCTTAAACATCTCATGTATCACAGAATAAAATCATTTTATTAATTAATACCATGAATATTACAAATAAGCTGATTTTACATATAGGATCTGTGTATAATGATCTCTGCACAGTTACAGTAAGATACCTCACTTCTTATACATTTAAAAAATTTTATTAATTGAGTCTAGAAAAACAGACAGCATGCAGGTAAATTAAATAAATGAATGCTACATGCTATCATATTTGTATGCATGGTGATTCATAACAGGGAGCTTTAATTCTAGTGTAGGTTAAATCAATTTATTTGATTCTTGTATCCTGACCGCATCCAACTTAGGTCACTCTGACCTAATCATTATTCAAAAACTACATCAAAGGATACACAAAAAAGAATACTGATGAGAATGAATGAGAATTAATGATAGCTACAAGAGCAGAAACCTTAAAATCCATCAGTGCAGCCAGCATTAATGCCAGTTTCTCTCATGACAGCAGCTTAAGAGTATCCCCTGAGTATGAGAGTATATATGTGAATAAAGCTGCAGGGAATACTCAGAAAGGTAAAGCTATGCATGAATGATATAAATCCTTCACTGTCATGCCTGAAATGACTTCAATGAGGTTTCTGTCCTACCTGAGCAGAGGAGGCGGGGCTACTTGGGCGGAGTAGGTGGAGCCTGCTGTTCAGTTGAGAGCTGACAACCAGCTGGAGCTGCAGTTCTGGGTTTGAGGACTGGATCTCTTTACCAACGGGAGGGAAGCGTCCCCGGTGCCTGAGCCGTCTGTCCACGTCTGTTTGTCTGTGGGTGCTGTCACCACTCCCTACAGAGACAGAGAGAGGGTATGTGTGTGTTAACACCATTCCCAGAGTGTGTCGACTGTGTTCTACATATCTGCAGGTGATATTATTCCCCCCGATATGACTCTTGAAGTCAAAATATATCTTGTTCTAGCTTAATTATCACTGCATAACAACTAGATTCCCTGCTATGCACTTACGATCCTCACTGTAACCTTTACCTGAGTGTTATATGATACTTTCAAAAGCAGCAGAGAACTTAGGGAGACATGTAAACTCACTCACTCAGGGCTCAGTGTTTACATACAGATCACACTGATCACTAAAAAAATCAGCAAGACAGCAAAAACAAATCTCTCAGCAGTAATTCAGACTATGAATAGTTACTGAACGATCTGATGACGGGGAAGTTCAGGCTGTTCTCATTCACTCCTCTTACTTAAAGACTGAGCAGGTCACTATTGATGACATCATAGACAGGGTGTCATGAGGCTATGTCTGGAAGGACCAAAGGAAGTGGCATATTCCGAGAAAAATAAAACATCAAAAATATTGTGCCTTTGGACACGAGGAAAAGCAACGGCTGTAGTGCTGTAGCTAATGAGGATCCGCAATCACTGCATTTTCACAGCTATCTTAAGGTACTGCACTGAGCTTGAGGTTCTAACTGCAGGGATTTGTGCAGGTACACAAACACTTGAGAAGACGTCGGGTGACACACATGGACAAACATGTAAGACACGGTCAGGTAAAGAGATCCAGAACAACCCCCTCAGTAAACGTGGATGAACATTCGTATCTATCACACACACAGAGACCGACATGGTTGAACAAATATATCACCCGTGCAAGTGGGGCTTTTCCCAGCAAAAGGACCTCATTTAACGTATATTTGTGAATATTTATGTTTGTGATTTTATATGTACGCTCTCCTTGCCATTCACTCTCAGGAGTAATCAGAACAAACATCCATGCTATTTATACACTGACGCACCACTAGCATGGCAAACACACTTTGTTTACCCGCATGAGACACTAGCTTGAGCCGTGTGTTTTCTTCTTCGTCTTTTTTTGAAATAAAAACAGAATTATTTGGAGGCATTTGGGTCTCTTTCATGAGCTTGGCTCACTTTCCAGTGAAGACAATGTTTAATTTGAACCAAAATGCCTCTGGTAGAAACGAGAACCATTTATGATGAAACCCAAAGCTGGTGTTACAAATATTTAACTTGCTTGTTGGTTTTCACATTTTAACCAGCTGACAGGAGTAGTTGTTAGATTAATAATATCATTTTTGTTTCCCAGCTAAATGCACATTGATTCAAAGCAGTTTTATAAAGCTGTGTTTGTTCTACCCTGTAATAAACATATTCAGAGCTCTCATTGGTTTTGAATACTGTGTCTCATGTGTCTCCCTCACTTTACATATATATGATACACTGTCCTTCCATGTCCTGTCTCAGCAATGTTCAGCCTTGTTTACAACTACTGAACAGAGCATTTAACCTCCTGATGCTCCAGCGGTACTCCACTGTAGCTTGGAGCCGAGGTCTACACAGGTGTGAATCTTACTTTATGACCCCATTTCACTGAAAAGCCAACGTTCCCTGTGTACAGTAAATACATAATTTGACACAGTAAAATGTTTGGTACAATCAACCAACATATTCCTCTCATTTACAGTAACCTCAGAAGCTGTTACCCTGGTTACAGAGGCATGTCCCAAGGTCACAGGGCAGAGATAAACTGAGTTTAACCATGAGACCAGGCATCACCTTGGCAACACAAAATCAGGTCAGTTGATCATGTGACAACCCTGCCCCTGGGATAGAAACTGCTGTTCGAAAGCACCTTTTTTTTTACTTGTTTGTTGACAAATACTCAAATAACACACACACACACACACACACACACACACACACACACAAACAAACACACACACCAAGTACAAGATGACGATATTGATAATCTTGTGTACTCTTTCATGCAGTTGGTTAAGAGACAACTGACTGTGCATTGTTACATCCTGGTAGATAAACACAAGCTCATTGCTGCTTCAGTCTCTCAGACTTGACCGTCGTGTATGTGTGTATTATGTTTGAGTGTAAATCAAAATGACAGCCATCATTACAGCCCTGCGGTGGCTTTAAGAGTTGTCAGAGGCAACAAAAACAGGACCTATCAGATCAAAGAAAACATCAAAGGATCACACATTGGACCAAACAGTTGACTGTTTGCAAGCTACCAGCACATTTTAGCCAATTTAAGTCTTGAAAAGCTATTTGCACTAAAGCTTAAGAACCTCTTACAGCCGTGACTGATTTGTATTATTTGCTTATTGCTGTTGTAGTAAATAAACCGCATCTTGAAGACACCACCAGCACTTTTTTTCTTCCTTTACAACCATAACCTGAAATAATCTAAGTTTCAAAGTCAAGAGTTGTTTGTCCCTCCGTTTTCTCTCTCTCCATTTCCTTTCTTGCCATCTTTTCCAGCACTGAAAACCATAAAACTAGAATTTTCAAAGAGGGAAAACACAAACCAAGCAGCAAATACACAAGCAATAGTTTACAGCTGCTGACAGAAACCAGGAATTGCAAGCACCGTCAGTCTGCCCCATCTCAAGGTCCGAATCCAAAAAGATGTTGTGCTAATGATATTATTGCACAAACCCGCCCATAAAGTTTTACAAATGAGTGCAATGTGCCCTTGTTTTGCATCTGATTGCAATTATCCATGTGGCAAAGTATAAATTGTGGATTTGGGCCAAGAACACAGTGAGAACAATGGTGAGAGAGGAGAGGAAAATTAATTTTCAGACCAGTAGCTGACGGACGAGGTGAAGGGGCACCATCCTTACGTCACCCATTAATTACATGCTTGCAGAAACCCATTTGAAACAATCACATCTGATCCTCCTATTCACAACATATTTGAGATACATTGCTGTTCAAATCCTCTTAATCCGCCTCTTTCTATTAATTTAAATCTTCCCCTGATTGATTTGAGGAAGGAAATCAATACGAGGGCTGAGTTTTCACCTGGATATGCTGTGTCTCTCTGATGAATGGGAAAGGGTGGAATTGAATATAGTGGAACAGTGTATACACACACACACACACACACACACACACACACGCACGCACACCTACAAGTTTTTCCTCCTACTCAGCAGTCGAGGTTTCGGTTTTCTATCTGCCACACAAGCCACTCAATAACACAGGCAGCATTTTGTGTGTGTGTGTGTGTGTGTGTGTGTGTGTGTGTGTGTGTGTGTGTGTTCGCGTGCGCTAGCAGAGGACCAAAAGTTGAAGGACACACACACACACACACACACACACACACACACACACACACACACACACATACACACACACAGACTCTACGAGACAAGCACAGCTCAGCTGAGAACACGGAGCCAAAAGTGGGTTGTGTGTGTGTGTGTTTATGTGCGTTAATGTGTCTCCCTGTGTAATGAGGAGCAGTGGGGTATCTGTTGCAGGATTACACCTTGACCTAGCCTGTTTGGCTAATGCTAGTGTTACCACTGACGACACCCACACGGTTACTAGACAGACTGGAAGAAACACTGTCTTTTTTCTTTTCTTTTCTTTTCTTTATTTCTCCTTATTTTGAAGAGTTCCAGTCACACCAACTTCTGTTTGAATCACATTATTTGTTTTTTGGTTCAATTTCATTCATATGAAATTCATCTAAATATTTCTCAGGAGGCAAGGAGGGCACTCCAAGCTCCCTTGAGGGCTTATTTGGCTGCATCTACCAGGTCCTTCCTTATGCTCCCTTTGTTCCTTATATTTATGCAGTTAAAAATAATAATAATAAATCCTGGCTAAAAAGAAATGGACCAAACTCAAACAAAAAGGCCAAATGGACCCAAGAGGGAATTCCCTGGCAATTGTGCAACACGATTCACTGCCACAAACAAGCAATTTTTGGTTTCAAATATGTCGTGGCGGATTCTAAGGACTGCAGCAGGGGCAGATTTGCTAGATTTTTGATTTGCAAGACAATCTTGAACTTCACAGGCTGCAAATAAAGCGATGCATGAATGAATCCTAAAATCAAACAGTGTGGAGGCCCATGAGGGTAAACTGTACCACTTAGTTGAGAATAACACTGCCACCATTTTGGACTGAATAAGTCCATGACAACCACAATAACTAAAGTCTACGGAACGACAGACTAGATGATTACATCATAAGAAAAACATCTGTCCTAATTTAATATAATGACTAAGCTACTTGAACACAGTTCCAATTGCTGTCCACATCGTCTTATTAATTTCCTGTTTCAATTGTCAGTTTCTTTAGTTTTCTGACATATATTTGCGATATAAACAAGGTTTTGTAATTATTTCGATAATGGCAGCCCACTGCTTCAGCAATGTGTGATTTATAAGTGAAGTGAAGTCAATACAACTGAAATGTGAGGCACAGAGAGAAACGTGAACTACATAACTAGCTTGCTAACCCTCACATTCCAGGGCAAAGGTCAAAGTTCCGCACTCATACAATTTGATTGTTGACCGTGCTTTTTATTGCGTGGGAAGCACGACAGACACGACTCTACAACCGTTCGCATCCATTCACAGATAATGCAACAGTGTGCCTGGCCAGTCCTGACATTACTGCGGTCCAGCTCATATACAACTTAGATAAGACCAAGTGCTGGACACAGATAAGATAAAAACACATCGAGACGTATTTTGTCAGTTTATCTACATGACGGAGACTGCAGTCAGAGGAAAAGGCTGCAGAGGTTTAGCTTGATTATCATCTTGACCCTTTAGGCATCCACCAACATTGGCAGCTCCTGATACTGTGACACACTAACAGCTTTTTTTTTCATACCATTAAGAAAAAAAATAGGACTTCACACAGGATAGGGGAGAGCATTTAATCGCACCTCTATCAAAAATGCAATAATAACTGATGATTTTCAAATCCTAAAGGCATGATATTTGTTAAATGCTAATTGTCAAAATGCCACTGTAAAATAAATATTATGCTGCAGTGAAAATGTCCTTATATAGCACAGAATTGAAGGAAAATAATGCAGATCCCCACAAAAAAACCCCACCATCATCATTTTAATGGGTTTTCTAGGGATGAACGAGATTGTAATTTTGCTGATTCTTTTTTTTTTGTTTTTTAAACAGCCAACACGGCTGGCATTTACCAATGGCAGTCTCATCGGTATAAAGTTTAGGATATTCACATTTAAAGAAAACTGATACTTATTCCGACATACTACTATATGCTGATGTGCCATTAATATCGTGCATTCCTCCGTTATTTTTAATGAAAATGAGAAGACAGATATAAAAATGAGAATTCCTTCAAATATCACAAATTATATTGTAATTTCAATATCAGTCAAAATACTTGGAATTAGAGTCTTATTTGTCAAAATCCTGCTGCTGTAACAGGTTTTTGTTGACAAAGTATCAGGGTTGAATTTGTCATGCTACACGGGTTTATGATGAGATTTCAGCACTGAGCAAAAAGTAGTATTGGTGTCCCTTTTAACAAGATTTATTATACAAGATTTATTATACAAGTATTAATAATCTAAACCTAGAGAAATAGTCAGTTTGATCCCTAACTTGAAATGCAGATTTACATTACGATTCCTGATCCTCCTCCTCCTCCTCTCTGTTGGCTCCCAACTTTTCTTCCTATCTATTTTGTATCTACTATCCTCTTTTCTTCTCATCCTTCTTCCTCTTTGAGACTAGTATTCTCCAAGGCAACACATCACAACAGAATAACCTCATCATGCCACGTGACAGAGATGTGACTCTGGTGTGTGTGTGTGTGTGTGTGTGTGTGTGTGTGTGTGTGTGTGTGATTGATAAAGTGTAAAAGAGAAAAGCATGATCAAATGAAAATCAAAAATGAATGAGCAACAAATACAGGAGCTCTCTAACTATGTACACGTACTTTTTAACATACATGAATGCGTGAGTGTGTGTGTGCGTGTGCATGTGTCAGAAGTTAACATGTGTAAGTGAGACCGACAGAGTGGTCTCATGTTGAACATCAGAGCAGAAGTTGCAGAGCACCGGAGGGAATTACTCAGCAATCCTCAGTCGAGCTATGTTAGCATCGAGAGCCTGGAGACGAGCGAGTCGCAAGGAGCCTGGCTTTGATCGCGCCCTCCCCTTAAGTTCCCAACACCGGGATATGGGGAATGTGCTGGAAGGGGGGCCCTTAGGGATCTCACACACACACAAACACACACACACACACACACACACACTGAATCTTCAAAGGTGTACACACACACGCACACATTGCGCTCTTCCACTTACATTTTTCCAAACAAAAGACATACTTGCAGCCCACGCATGCATAGTAATAATCCAGCGCGTTTGATCCTCCCAAAGTCTTTCTTCCCTCTCTCACACACATAATACACGTGCAACACACACACACATACACACGCGCGCGCACACATCTCTCAATCCCATCTTCACTCAGAGTAAATCATTTCTTTTCTTCACTTTCACAAACACATATTTGCAATCCTACCAACATAAACAGCCTGCATACCAAACTTTGCCATTGAGGAAATGCGTCTCCGTATGTTTTCCTTCTAGCAGAGGCATGCAGAGAATCTCTCAGACGCTGTTTACACTTGCTTTTAAAAGCCTCTCCAGTGATCAGATCACAAGTGGACAGTTCTAAATGCAAGTTTATACAACCTTCATGATCCGTTCACTCAGACCGTTTACTGAAGTGGTCTGGAATGCATTAGATCACACATCCTCTGTGTGTAAATGCATCCTGATGCATCCCTTAAAAGGAGCTGACAGGAAATGCGTCATCAATTCAGGAAGTAGAGGTTAGCACGCCCAGGCAACAAGGCATAAATGTATCACTATCAGATGCGGTACAAATAAACCTAGATGATGTTAATTATAGCTAGTTAATGTTTAATTAATTAGTTAACGTTAAATACCGGGACTGACTGATACCAATTATTAGTTAGTCGAGAAGACTGATACCCGATACCTGTGGCATTGGAGATTAAATAAATTGTCTGACCAATAAAAATGTACCGATACCATGAAAAAATAAGAATATCTTAGTGGATAAATGGCCAGACCGAGAATCAATCAATCCCTATTTACTAATTTTTCTTTGTATTAACTCACAGCAAAGAAGGATGGGAAAATTGGGGGCGGTTAGTTTGGGGTGTTATCTAAAAGATACATGTTCCCTTCTTTACAATATGGGTCAGAAAGTGCATTAACAAATGTTTAATTCAGTACTACATATAAAAAAGCGGGGCTGCACGGTGGTGCAGTGGTCAGCACTGTGGCCTCACAGCAACAAGGTTCTGGGTTTGAGTCCCGGCTCGGGCACGGGATCTTTCTGTGTGGAGTTTGCATGGTCTCCCCATGTCTGTGTGGGTTCTCTCTGGTACTCCGGCTTCCTCCCACCGTCAAAAGACATGCAATTTGGGGACTAGGCTGATTGATACTCTAAATTGAATGTGAGTGTGAATGGTTGTTTGTCTCTCTATGTTGGCCCTGCGATGGACTGGCGACCTGTCAAGGGTGAACCCCGCCTCTCGCACGTTGACGCTGGGATAGGCTCCAGCCCCCCCGCGACCCTTAATGTGTAGGAATAAGCGGAAGATGACGATGGATATAAAAAAGCATTAACTGTCTTTAATGTTCCCTTATTGTAAAGAGTAACCAAAAACTTGAAGTTGCCAAAAAAAAGTAAATAAATAAAATTGCACTTGAGGGAGATGTTTCTACCCCAGAATGGATTAAATAAATTTAGGTTTCCATTATTGCTGCAATTTACATTTGTCAACTGATCAAATAATAAAATTTAGTATGTAAATTCAGTTTCATCCCGGACCATTGAGCACGAGTCTTGTGAATGGTCGTAATTTGACAGCTTTGCCATCCAGCAAGTAATCTGACAGCCGTGCTGACGGCAGGTATAATGGCTGGATTATGGATGTTTTACCAGCGGATCAGAGCCGGGATACAAAGCTGCAGCTGTAAGTGCAGGCTTCATGAAACCTCATTCAAGTCTTTGAAACAAACTTGGAGTCTCACTTGCTCCCACAGTTTCTCTGCTGTCAGTGTGCTCAATGACAAGTCAACCCGTGCTCTTTTTCTTGTCTGTCAGGCTTTTAACTGAGGTGAGAGGCTGTTTCTTTGTAATGGCTTGATTGCTTATATAAGTCAAAGACAAAGTTCATTGGCGGAGGGGAGGAAATATTCTACCCTTTTGTCAGACTCGGCTGTGGCAGCACCTGCAGGAAAATAAAACCGCCAGCACATATTTTTGAATCACAGCGATGAGAGGCAGAGGATGAAAATAAACATAAATAAACAAAACAACACAGAAAACTGACAGGTATAATAAGTCAGGCATTAATACTGTGCCTTATAATTTATACATTTATTCTATGCATTCAATTTCTAACTGCTAAACAGAGCGCTGTTGCCAACTCTGTTGTGTCTGACATCAAAGAATTGCAGAACGCATTTCAAGAACTAAGGCAGGGGTGTCCAAACTGGTCCAGTAAGGGCCGGTGTGGCTGCAGGTTTTCACTCCAACCAAGCAAAAGCAACACCTGATCCAACAAATGAGCTGTGTGGACACAGCTTAGTTGATTTAAGTAGAATCAGGTGTTGCTTTTGCTCGGGTGGAATGAAAACCTGCAGCCACACGGCCCTTACTGGACCAGTTTGGACACCCCTGAACTAAGGTGTCCAGTTGGGGTCATTTACTGAAGTCTCAGAGGAATACACAAAGTAACCATGGACTAACTACTCATAGTTGAATCGGTGGAAAGCAATACACTAGAATTTGTATGTTAATTCATCTTATCGTGAGTCAGGAGCCAGAAGTCAATATAGTTGGAAACTAGTGATGCAACAATCCACATTTTTCTTCACACATCTTGTGAAAACAACAACAAAAATAAACACAAACGCAGTAAACTTTAACATATCCCAAAGCGATTTCTTTGAACTCTATCTTTAAATCGGTGACGTGACTTATTTACACATCGCAGCGAATAGAACATCAGCCCGCGGATAAGTCTAGTCTGTGAACGTCTGTCAGCAACAGATTCAGATATTCCCAATCGAATATCCCATTTTTAGACAAAATCTGGTGTTTTCAGTGAAATACTGAGTCATTTTCAGCTCTAGCAAAACATCTGGGTGTTTTTAGTGAGAAGTCGGGATATTTCTTACTGTTATTTGTTTATTTTCATTTCAACCTAACCCACGATTTTCCCCTTGTCCCTAAACCTAACCAGATGTCCGACACAACACATGTTGGTGTGTTTTAAATGACTTTGAAGCCCATTGAAATAAAGGCCTTTTACTTTTCAAGCTCACCTTGGCCTCAATTTGGCTTTGGTTTTAAGGATTATTCCCTTCCATGAGCACCAATGCTTTTAGGGACACCAGCAGCGCTCCTGTTACTTCTCTCCTGTCTAACCAGATGTACCTCAAGTAAAACACAGTATTTTCAACTACAAAGAAAAGAAATGTCGGGCATTTTGCTTGAGGTTGTCATTACAGGTGTTGCGTGCAGGTGATCAGGAACATGAATTGTGTAGACTATCACACACTGGCCTTGAACTCTAGACGCTGGAAGGTGAGGTGAACACAGTTTCGAGGAAGCTAGAACTGCCATGTGCTAATGTCTGTCACCAGCAGGCCTCTGAAGGTGTGAGGGAATTGCTCATGTTGTTGGACGGTTTTAAGTTCATGCATGAAAAATGATGTCAAAGTTTTTGTTAAAACATCATTTGAATCTTTCATGAAAAGACATGAAATGATGACTCTTCTCTGGACACTCACTTGATTTGACTTTAAGAAAGTAAGAGTTGCCATGGGGTTCACAGCACAACCTTCATCAGCACATACCATGAAGCACAGAGACTTTGGCAGGTCCCTGCTGGCAGCACAGGTGCTTATACACTTAAAACACACACACACACACACACACACACACACACGAGCTATCTCTACCAATCCCTCTGACATGCATAACCACATACATTAGAGATGCACACACATGCAAACACACCCAAAGCACAGATGCTCATACTGCCCTACCAGCTGTCCCTCGAGATCCTGCTACAAGGTCTGATGACCAAGATGGGGAGGAGGACAGAGTAACCAGGAGACTACAAACAGAGGACCGAGCAAGCGCTAACGCTGACAGGTAACTGTGTGTGTGTGTGTGTGTGTGTGTGTGTGTGTGTGTGTGTGTGTGTGTGTGTGTGTGTGTGTGTGTGTGTGTGTGAGGGTGTGTGTGTGTGAGGTCATGGCTCACTTCCAAACATGCTGCACTGCCCATAACCCAAATAAAGTCTGGATATCTTTGTTTAACCTTGACTTGCTTCAACAGTGTGTATATTTCTGTGCATATTTCTGCATGTGTGTGTTTCATGCCCTTAGTGGCTGATACAGAAGTGTGACAGTGTCATTGGTGCTCATTAAAATCTGCAGAATAATCAAAAACGAGGCACAGGAAGGACCATAATGAAATTATCTCCTTTAGAAACCTGACTGAAATTATAAACCGGGGTACAAAGTGACATTTCAGGTCAAAGTGGGTGGTTCGAATGACTTTAGGTTGCATCACTGTCATGTCATGTCAGCAGCATGACAAAGAGTTGTTCCCTCTTGCCTCTACAAAAGACTGACAATCAGTTATATAAACAAGGTCACAGGGTCAGAGCAGTGAACACAGAGCAGCCACACCCTGCCTGGCTTTTAGCATTCCATAGTGAGCTACACTGTCAAAACTTGACAGGCCAGAGATGTAAAGCAGAGCTGTCTTAGCTGCAGGGGTCAAGCTCAAACATGTCTGATGTGACCTCTCTCTCCCCGCTCATACACAAAAATAGCCATGGCACAACAACACAAGTCACTGCAGTTTGTGGTAGAAGTATTCAGGTTCGGAAAACTTTCTTAATCTTGCTTGGAGCAATTTGTGTGTTGCTTTTTGTACACGCAGAAAGCAAGAACATGCCGAGAAGTTAAAAGGATTTTTTTTTTTAAATAAAGCATTAAAAATGTAGAAAAAAACTTGCTAAAATAAATAAGAGATCCAAAAAGACTATGGAGTATTTCAGCATTGGAACTGCAGTGGGAATTGACATAAGGTTTTACGAGTGTTGCTATAATATATCAATGCATTGACGGCAACAGAAACGGTACATTTGTATGTGCAGGAGAAGCCAGAATACTTGCTACTTTTTGGGAAAATTTGTTGCGAAAAGAATTCAGGTCCTTTTGTTTTGCTACAGTGGTTTTAGATTTTCACAATTCTGTTCATGCTGTTTTCTGTCTTTTAACATTGCCACTGTGAAACCAGCAGATATTTAAAAAAAAAAAAAAAAAAAAAAGAGTATGACGGGACAGGAAGGTGACTTTCCCTGCTGTCAATTAAACAAAAGCCGCAGAGTTAGATGAATATTAAAAATAGTGCTCAAATATCCGACCTTAACATTTCTGCATCTTACTAATATTTGGGTGTCATTTTGAATTCAGATTGTGAAAACTTTCGATGCCCTTTTCCTCCAATGAATTATCTAAAAGAAGGTAAACAAATAAATGTTTGATTTCACACGAGGGAAGCGGTAGGGAGAGCTAGATGACCCCTCAGCCCATTTTCTAAGTTCAACGAGGACTTGTCCACACAAGCCCCTTTTACGGAATTTTCAAGGCAGGAATATTATGCCGCTGTTAGCCTCGTCTTTTTATTTACTGAATTCAGAGCAAGAGCTGTGACGAGGAAGGACATGGTGAGGAAATGTGACGAAGACGAGGACCTGCCATGGCTGGTGAAGTCTTCATAGAAGCGACATGGAAGGTGAAAGTCAGGCTACATGTACCCACATCTTGACCATCAACACAGAACTGGAAATCAGGTTTAAGGCTCTACTGCCTGTTTTTAACTCCTCCTATGGCCCAAACACTAGCCGGGATAAAGCACTTACTACAATAACAGAGCAGCAGCTATATTGATCAGAGCATCTTGACACCACCGGTATAAAGCACATATCGTGAATTACAACATGTGCCATTCAAAGGGGGGAGGTGAAGCTGGCCGGTCAACTTCAGCTTACGATGTGTTCTTGTCAAGTGCGACCGCGGCGTTGCTAGTGGCAGCTTGTTAGACTGGGTGTTAGTCACATGGATGGGCACCGTGGGGCTACAGACTGCTTCAAGGTCACACTGAGATTACACTGTTGGAGGGGCTAACAAATAAAATGAGTTTACAGAGAGAGAGAGAGAGAGACAGAGAGAGAGAGAGACAGAGAAATATTCCGGTTAGTTTTAGATGGCGACCAGTGATTTGCGACCAGTGATTTAAACTCATTTTATTTAACCAAATTTGAGAGGACATTTTCTTTATCTTTGATCTTTACTTTTATTTTTTACTTTGTTATGCAGCATTTTTCTGCTCATACTATCAGTTTAAACATTATTTGTTTGGTACACTGACTTCCAAATAAGGAGATTGGCTTAGTGGGTAAAGTTAAACACGGGCTACACCGGCACCACCAGTGGCCTGGCATATGAGAATCCATTCCAAATCAGGCCTGTTTTAGGGCGTCTTAAAGCAACATCGCGCAACCTTGTCAGGACTGCATACACATACGATGACTGGTGAATAACTCGAATGTCTTTCATCTCGTCTTTCCTCCTATGAGCGCCAAACACACATTTCTGCATGATGTGACTACCGGGTATAAAATTCTTGCTAGATTGTAGTGCTGTATTTAAGTACTGGGAACTAGCGCCGGGTTCTCAGTACAGGATGAGGGTTTTTTTTTTCAGGAAGTTAAGAAAATAAAAGGGGAAAAAGTCAAGTAGCATCAGCATGTACACCACATGCTGTAGGTTCAGATCGAGACAGAGGTAAAGAGATCAATCATAAGCATGAAGGATGTAGAAACTCTGCTCATGTGCCCAGATGTGAACGTGTTAGCGACCTGTATTTTACCACTTGTATTAGCAAGGGGCCGCTGCTGCTCAGCTAAAGTACATAGTGCTGCTTCAAAATCTGTAAACAAACAAAATGAAATCCAATTAGTCACTGCAAACAAAGCATCTCCAGGTGAATGATTTCAATTGTGAGTAAAGTGCTCCTGCACTGTCTTTCTGTCACGTAAAAAAAGACAGTACACATTACAAAGTACACACACACACACACACACACACACACACACACTAAAAGGGTAGTCTCAGGTCAGGGAGTTCTAAGTACAATCTCTTCTGGCATGTATGGTACCAAAAAACCCCACTGCCACAAAGACACACAAACCACACATGTATTCACAAACACACACAGCAAGACACACACACACACACAGACGCACATACACACTACTGCCCTGAGTGTCTATACATGATTAAATGACTGAAAGTGGGGCAGGCGCTCAGTTCTAGCTGTGTGAAATTACTGCACTTCCTTCTCAGCCCACCTCTCCCTCCAACTAACACACACCCACACACGCGCTTCACTTCAGGTGATATTCCATTCATTTATATCCAATTCCTTGAGATTTACCAATCAATACCATAACCACAACGAACATTATTATTCTCTGGAGGAGTTTTTAGTCCACGTCTGGGGCAATAACAAATTTCATCATGAGGAGTACCTGGTCACACACATAGCACTGTTTTAATAAACTGATTCCCGCGAAGCAGCAGGATTGAAGAGAACACGAGTTACAGCCAGTTTATTGGATCTGGTGAGGCAAACCAACATTTATCAAAATATCAGCCTCTCCCTTCCATTCATCTCCTCCCTGAGTAGATGTTTCCTGATGATTTACAGCTGAGAGGATGGTGGACAAATTTTATCAAAGCACTCTTAAAAAAAACAACTTGAGGTTCATCTCCCTACACTGGAGTGTAGTCATTAAAGAGCAGTACTGGTACAGTCTAGGAAATCCTGAATCGACTGACCGATGCTGATCACTGGGATATTTCTATTATTTTAAGCAAGCGTCACTGGCTGTAGCTTGTGCTCATAAGACCAATTTTAAAAAGTATAACTACCACCTTGTGGTTGTATGTCTCCAAAAATCAGTCCAGTTGGAGTTGAAGGAATTTAATAAAAGTTTCAAGTTTCTTTTTTGGCAAAAAGGAACTCATTCTTCCCTCAGGGCATTACTGGGGTGGCACTGAATAAAGTGTTTTTGCAGAACATTGTGATGTCACATTTTCATCCCCTCATCACTTAATGCAAATAGACATTTGCGTGAATTACCAAGTTAATTCTGAACTTATGGCCCAAATCGTGTATTGACTGTGACGCTGACCTTTGACCACCAAAGTCCAGTCAATTCATCCTTGATTACAAGTAGATGTATGTGCCAAACTGAGGAAATTCCTTCAAAGCATTACTGATCACATGATCATAAAGCCCCCGCTCATGGCTTTCACAGAGGCATGCACGTGTGCAAGATATAAAACCTGTACATGTAAATGTGCAAATGTTCATTCTTCCTCAGGAACAAAGTTATGATGCATGCTGTTAAATCTATTTGTGAATTTTATTTTTTACAAACTTTTTTTTGATCACCTGTGGATGCGTGTGTATAGTTGATGCATGCAGCCATAAACAGAGGTAGAAACTGGTAATCACATGCTTAATCAGTGACTCTCTAAATCCGGCGTTGGTCACCTTCAGTGTTCACAGTTCACACACACAAATCTCTCTGACCCTCAGGCCTGTCGCTTCTCTCTTCATGACCCCCTAACACAACATGAAAAGAATAAAAAGAGGTAGAAATCAGTTGTCCACGATTAACATTACACACTACATATAATATATATATACATATAATATATATATACATATAATATATATATATACATAATATATATTATATATATATTATATATTATATATATACACATATAATATATATTATATATACATATAATATATTATATATATATAATATATATTATATATAATATATTATATGTATAATATATATTATATATATAATATATTATATGTATATATATAATATATTTTATGTATATATATAATATATTTTATATATAATATATTTTATATATTATATATATATATATATATAAAAATATATATATATATATATATATGGTTTCAATTCCAGCTGAGCTGTGAAGATCATCTGATTTTACTTAATACAATTGCAAACTTAAAGAACTTGAGAGTAAATAAGGCTTTTCAGTGGAGCAAACAATGGGATCAACTGAAAGGTCAGAAAACTAACCACACTAAAAGGCTTCATTCAAGTCAAGTCAGTGGAAATGATACCGTGATGTCTTCCTATTTATACAAAACTTTGCTCACGGCCAACTTAATACTGCGTAATATCATCTCCTTGAACATTCTAAAAAGCTATGAATTAACACGTATGCAGTAGGCCAGACCATTTTTTTTTCATTCCTTATCTCTTCTGTTCGTGGATCATTTGGACATTTGGTTTGTGGCCAGTTGTATTCTGTGAAAAAGTTCACATTCGCAAACTCTGCACACCAAAAATAGCTCTCACAGAACTCGTATGACAGTTTGCTTCTGCAGTACTCTGAACAGCAAACACACCATCTGGTCAAGTAAATGGAAGCAAACCGAGATAAAGCAACAGTTAACCCCTGGTTTTATTTAGTTCATGGAAATGGTAGTTACTTTTGAAATCTTGTAATACTTCTAGATATGACACAAAAGAACAAGAGTCCCCTGTAAGTCTTGCACAATATTTATGCTAGAAGACTTAGTTAAACCTGAAGCAACCCCGTCTCTAAGCCTGCAACAAAAAGGGAAGTACAAACATTAATTAGGCCTGATATATGAAGACATGACAGTGTTATTAACAGGTTTCTGATTTTTCTTATGATTACATTTCCTCAAAAAAAAAAAAACCATGATGCACACACATTCAGGCACAGAATGAGTGACTTCTTTTTGCTGATGTGTTTTTGTTGTGTTGTGTTTTGTTTGGCTTTTATGGCACAGTCTGGGTTCAGACGGGCTACACTGGCGCTACCAATAGCCAGGCTGTACCAGTAACCCAGAGCCATATGGTTGCTACAGCCGGGACTCTTAAGCTGATGTAACGCATCCAATAACAATTTCTACGGCTCCCATGGGTGTGGGACAAGGTTGTTGAAACCGTTTATCCATATTTGAGCAAGTTAGGCAACTTTATGGGAGCTAAAGGGTCTTATTTTTCCCTTCCACAGCAGGAACTGGCAATACTAGCGGTGCGTCACAAGAAGGCTCGCCCACACCTTTATTCAGCCTGTGATTGGCTAGTACTCAGTGCCTAGTTTAGGCATGTCGAGCAAGATCCAATCGGAGGGAGCGAAGGAGTGGATCTTCACTGAATGCATGTGGAAAAACCATAAAACAGTGGTTTATTTTTGAATTTGAGAGAATACTACAGTTTTTTGGGGGGAGGGGGCATATGCATGAATACCCCAGTTTGGGCATCACAGTCTTAGATGGTGGTTATTAACTTTTTTTTTTTTTTTTTTAGCCTGATCCTGCTTATAGTGAGTCATGCACAAATGTTCAGGATCAGTCTGGAAAAATCTTGCGTGACTCACAGCACCTTGGTTTTTAAAGACAATCATTTTTCTTTCTTAAGAGACACTCTTGTGCTCACATTGGGCAAATGGAGCTTTCCAGTAATTTTCATTTTTTGGTCCCACAGCTGAAAAACATGTGAGACCCATATTGTTAATCAAGGAAATCTGTGTTATTATGTGCTACACCCCTTTAGTGAAGAAAACAAACACGCAATTTTCATCTGGTAATCAGAAATCAATGAGAAGTGAGCTGTATTTGATCAAATGCACACAAGTACAAGTTCCAAATCTTTCCCTGTCTTTGCTGCCGAAGGTAATTCTAAGAGAAAGCTTAACAGCCAGAGCCAAGCCACATTAGGTCAAAGCCTCCCATTTTCATCTAGAGGCGCTTACAAATACAAAACCATATAAATGAGTACAGGACACAAGCTTACTACTTTTACGAGGCATTATGAAACTGTGCCTCAGTTTTATACGATTAGAGGTAAACAACAACAATTTAAACCCTACAAATCTCTTCTCCAAAGCTGCACCACTGGAGACCTAACCGTATTACTATTGGTGGACTCTAATCATGAGTTAGCGCTTGGCAAACACACTTAGGACGGAGAAAAACCTTTACAAAAAGTTCAAATAGAAACCTGCAAATCCAGCAGCTTCTTAGCAGCCTTGTGCAAGGTTTCCGAGAATTACATCATAGAGTGTTTGTGTATGTTGTGGTTGGGGAATGAAAGAACAATTTTGCAATGTGAATCTTTGAACTTGTCTATGTGTCCAGTTTTTTGATTGATCAGTCTGGTGAAAATGGGAGCATCTGTTTCAACATCAGTACCAGATGAACAAAAACAAATTAAAAAGGAAAAAAAAAAAAAAAACGAGGTGCAAAGCCAAAGTCATCAGTTCCAGCAAGCGTAAGGTTTTAAAAAGCACACACGGTCCTTGAGTCATGTTCGTAAAACCTCTTAGGTCAGCAGAAAAGGAAGTGAAAGATACACACTCACACACACAAATACACATTCAAACAAAACACACATAATGTAGTGTTTAATATAGAAGTTTAACTCTGACACCTGGGTCCTTTGTCATGGTTCTCATGCTACCATTTAGCCCGTTATGATCACTGGCTGCTGCGCCTTCGCAGAAGTGACGTGCTGTTGCCTTTTTCTCCAAGCATCCGTGACATCTGTTGCTCCTTCACGAACTCCATATGCTCTAATAGTACAACAGTAAGAAGGAGCAACACCTCTTTAAAACTCAGCCAGCGTAGATTGGAAAATCCCATCGATAAAACAGCTATGTGTACAGTATCAAGTCAAAACAAACTTCTATGGCTGAATTTTCTGGATGTATTCGTCATGATTTACAACCTGTGCCAAGTCATATAACAACTCCATCACAGAAAAGCACTGAAATTGGAAAACAGCAATTTCCAGGCTTGTTAGAAAAAGTTAGAAAAATAAATGAAGCCAGAAAACGTCGGAAAGGTCGAAGGGAATTTTCTTCACAAATAGCTGATTATTAGAGTATATATTGTTTAGTTTATATCGGCTCTATATCCAACTGTCAGTATTTTAGTTAATTCTGCGCTGGTAAATTTTGACATGGATTTCTCAGTGAATTTTTTTCAAGGGTGAACGGATAATTAGGCAACGTAGAGTGCAAAGGTCACAGGAAAATCATAGAAATTTACTGGTAAAATGTGTGTGAACTCTGATAACACCATGTCACATACAAGGTTTAGAATATGAAGTTGGTGAACAACTATTTTTTTCAGTCAAATTTTATTGTTTTATTGTATTGGCAGCTACACAATTTGACGTATCTGATGTCAAGGAGAAAAAATTGACATCATAACAACTCTATAAATTATATAAAATAACATGAATGTGTCCGACCAGAAGCCCCAGACTGCATTCTCAAAAAGATGCATTCCTAAATATGAGTTAAATCATTCATTTACCTTCACATGGCACATGAAAAACAGAAATAGTACATAAATAAAACCCCTCGGGCTCATATCAACCTCTAAAAATTCCATCGGGCCAAAAACAAGACAACCACTGGCCTGATAAAAGGTCTTGCACCAAAATGTTGAAATTAAATGAATAATGGCAGTTTTGAAAGTGTGTGGGATATTGTTTGCAAGTTTGGGTCCATTCATCTCTCTCCTACGCACCTATCTCATGAAATAGATGTGTTCCCCTGCTCTAACTCAATATCTGGTGATTTGCTGCAATTTAAACAGCTGTCTTGTTGTGTTGTGAAAGTAGATGTTTATGCGCAGAGACAAACAATAGATAATGACGCAAACAACGAGGCTACCAGGAGACCACCACCAAATCTGTGGGAGGATTTTTCACTTGAACAAACTGGTTTACTCTTGTTGTAATTTATTTTTGCTGTGAGACTCGCAAATGTTAGCTGCTGTTGAGTATCACAGTAGCCCCTGCATGCGTCATCTAATTCTTGGGCAAAGTTCATAGCCCCACTGTGTGTGTGTGTGTGTGTGTGTGTGTGTCTGTGTGTGTGTCTGTGTGTGTGTGTGTGTGTGTCCACAATTTAATTAGGGACCTTGTATTGTCTCAGGTCCAAGAACCAAGAAACCACTGCATAGTTTTATCAACATGATTTTGTACTTGATACCGCCCGTCTATGTTGGCTTCAGTAACGACAGTTACGACACGTGTATTTTCCCAGAAACATACAAAACATACGTTTCAAATGCTCTAACCCCTAACGACCTTGACTGATTCCTTGACTCGCATGCATACCCTCCCTACTAGCCAGTCCTCCTTATTCAAGTATAATGGTATCCATGAAAGGCCTCCTAGAAGGGCTACACTAAACCCCTTACCCTTTCAGCAATAGGCTATATTTTGGTAGCGTGCCCTGTCAGGTTGAAAATGCACTCAGCTATCCATCCCACGAAGCCGCACTCGAGGTAGTGTGGGGGTAAATCGCTAGCAGAGCTAATGGCATGTCATGTAGCATTAAACCAAGCTGACTGGGTGCACGCCTCCAAAACCAAAGCACTCTGCTGGAAGAGGAAGGGGTAGACAAGCATCTTTTCACTCACATGGATTGTCTGTTGTTGTGTTTTGAAGCTAATTGATGGTGAGGGGTTTGATCAGCAGTGGGAATTTCTTTTTTCTTCGCGGTTAGAGCTAATGCGTGAGGCAGGCCAATGATAGAAACCCATCCAGAATGTAACGTGATGTAGGATGCCTTAAAATGCTGCGGTACATAATGTACTAACACTTTCAGACTGACCACAATGTACAGTAGTACATGCAGCATCAAAATTTCTGACAATAATGTGGTATAGTTGACAAAAATAGAGTTAAGAAGAAGAGGTCTTGTAAAAACAATAGGGGGGGGGGGTACATACTTTAGGCACATTTTTCTGACAGTATTTATGCACTTTTAATTAATTTGCTTAAAAGTATAAATGATATTGTGACAGAATCTTTCAAGTACCAAATATCGGTAACGGCATAGGCATCGCAAAACTTTGATCTTCAGATAAATTAATTTGCTGTTTGCATTAAAACCTCAAATGTAGACCATTAATACGTCTGATAACAAAATAGGAGTATTATCAACTTACACAGAAAAAATCAATGTGCAACAACTGGGTGATCAATGCATCAATGGTAGCTTGATCAGGTTATAACAGAAAGATATTACCAGTAACAATCGTTCTGTTTTTCCCCCTGGACTGAGTCCCAAATTAAACTGTACAGTAATTTATGGGGTTAAAAAAAAACACCTCTCCAACCCATAATGATTGTTCAAAAACCGTTGCGCTTTACCAGCAGCTTACTGGGGTTTTCCCATCAAGAAGTTTGTAAGTTCCCATAAGATCTATTAGAGTGATGTCGGCTTAGGAAAAAAACAGATGTATTTTGGTCTGATGAGGATGCCTAGTACTTTCCCACTATGTCAACCTTCCTCTCCTACTGCAGGTATTTTCCCTGGGCAAGCCGATGCAGATGGGTGTTTACACTAGCATAAGCACAGCTGTGTGTATCAAAGTGTGTGAATGTGTGCATCTTGCTTGTCCATGCAAATATCTGCATGTGCGTACATTATAAGAGGATGATTTGAGTTGTAACAGTGCACGGATTCAGTATAACCCATACACATAGAAAAACAATGAAAATAAAGATGAGAATTTGTCAAGTATCTTCACCTGAGAGTAATAGAGACGTCTCAAATTAAAGCAAGAGGATTATTGAACTTTTATTTTATCAGGGAACCACCAGACATGGAATTGGACCATTAGGTACAGTATGTGCTGCCATATTTGTCTGGCACACTTAAAAGCAGCAGTGATGCCATCACCATACCTGTGTGATTTACAGCTCCAATTAAGTGGCCTCTCCTTAGCAAACAATGTGCAGTGTGTACAAAACCTTGGAGGGAAACTGAGGTGCTCGTCACGCAACAGTATAAGGCCACTAGATAAACTTTGTGGTAAGATTAAGTTCAAAAGAGAGCTACAGGGTTGACGGATTATTGTAGGCAAATCCAGAAATAGCATGGCTGAAGGGATTCTTCTAATTGCAGTTTGGATCATTGCAGGAAATAAGATCTGTCAAACAAGAGTTCATGAGACACACGATGATCTTCACAAATGAACCACAGCTGTTGTGATATTTGAAGAGGAAATGCAATTATTAGAGGTACAAAAGCATGCATGATTTCATCACACCTCGCTTTGCGTGTCTTCTGTTTTCAGCATTATAATGTTTAACGTCCACGTCAACCTACTCTAATTTAGCCACTTGTTAGCAATGCTTCAAAGTTCGTGAGGTTGTAATTACTGACGTATTTTATGAGGTAGAACATAATTACTGTATCTTATGCTAGTGATAACCACACTGACCTTATTTCTGGCATTTAACCAAAACCAAAATACCACTGACTTTTAAATAACAGAACCGGATGTTCCACAATACTAAATTACTTTGGTTGTAAGGACTCATTCCTGTAGTACACAGTGAAAGAAAACACAGACAGGGATGCTTTCAAAAGAGGACCTGATAGTGTGTCTGATAGAGGACTCATTAGACAGGGAGCATCCTGGCTCACTAGATCTAATCTCCATCAGTAGTGTTTTACTACACCTCCCGGACTGTTCCATTGTTCTAACCCCTAACCCCAGTCAGTCAGGCAGCCAGATGTGTATCCAGGAATCAGCGAGCTAGCCCTCAGTCAAGCATTCAGCCCCATGTCCAGCCAGATGATGCTGAGCACCAGCCAGGGCCAAGTTGCACCTGCCAACCAGCCAGCCAGGCAACCAGAAAACCAGACAGACAATAATCCAGCAACTTGCTCTTTTCAAACCACACCACGGCTTTTTTCAGGGAGGAAATAGCTTCTCTGTTACAGCATTACCATTTTAAATCTTGACTGTGGTTAAGTTGCAGAGACATGTCTCAAACCTGTGCTTACCACTGCACATATGCTAACCAGACACTCTCTTCTTTTATTAGGCCTGGCACAAACAAGCGTTCCAAGTGATCTGATCACAAGTTGGACAGCTCAACAAAAAAAAAAACCTCAGTTCACATCTGGCTGGACAATGCCACGACATATCAGGGTTTCACTTCCCCGCTGTAAAGGCAAACAAACTAATTTGTTTCAATTTGCAAAAGTGTTGCTTTTACCAGGCCACGCGAGATTAAGAACAGAATACTATTAGGAAAGTTTGTCCTGTTAGTCTCACAAAAAAGGAAATTATGACATTTTTACAATTTTTCCAACACATTTTCAGTGCTGGCTCAGACAGCTTCTTATTTACCAGCAACAATTTCTATTACAAGCAGCTAATCGCGCGAAAATGAAACATAGCAGCCAATCATCCATTTAATTAGGTCTTTGACATTTTAATTAAGGATTTTCATTAAGATCGACTGATGGGTAGGCTAGACTGACCTTTAACAAGAGAGAGAGAAGCAACCTGGGCTGCCGAAACGGTCTCCCAAGCTAGTTCAAACCCAGAGACCCACAACGCCATAGGAATCACAGCAATACCATATGGATATATTCCTTGGTGTCATCCAGGCAAAACTTTGAAACGAAAGAAATGTAGCCTTTTATATGCAAACAGGGCCGAACAGTGAGATCCAGTCGCAAGTGAGGCGCATGTGGAGCATTTTAATTCCAACTGTTCAGTGTCCACTTGTGATCAGATCTCTCAGGACCCAAATTCCCAAATCTCTGACAGAGGTGGGCAGACTGCTTTCCTGGAATCATGAATGCCGCTGCACATGCTGCACGTGAACATCAATGAAACGAAGGGCAGTGTCACTGCCTCATGTTTTGGGATGCATTACATTGACCTTCCCCATACTGCCATGTGCTGTGTTTAGACATCAGCATCCCACCAAGTAAACAGTAGTAATGGAAAGCCAGCTGGTGCCAAGAACAACAGTGGTGAAGGGTGGGTTTTGGTATTCCAGGGATTGTTTCTGTCACTGGCTATTTTCCTGTTATTGAATTCCTCTGTCTCAATGCATATCCTTCTGGCTATAGTCATTGTTGATAGCCACACACCCATCTTGCAGCTGAGTATCTGAAGATCAGAGGTAGGTGAAGGGAAGTATATTTTTCACAGATATAAACAGGTATATATGGACTTTTTATTACCACATAAAAATACAACAGAGAAGTCTTAGTATTTACTTAAATGCTTAACCTGTAGCTAGCCAGAAGCAGAGGTTCAATTCCAAAAATATCGTTCCAGAGTCTCACTTTCTCACTTTCAAACCCAAGCAGCAGTGCTTGGGTTTGTAACAGATGGTTTGTAGGTGCAAGCCAGTGAGGGATTATGCTCTTGCCGTAGCAGCGGCTGCACTCTGTCCAGTGTAGCAACACCATTTTCTCAGAAATGTAAAAATACCCACGTTTTGGTCATTATGGCTTTTAAAGTCACCACAGGCAAGTAATGGCCATGCCCTTCTATTGTACTTCGTCACATTTTATACTCAAAAACGATTGATTCCTCTTGTTCATTTTTTTGTGAAAGCGATCAACACTAAAAACTGCAATTCACAACGTCGTCAGCTCTCTAGTTTTTCCAGATTTTACGGCATCTCGTGGTTCGGTTAAATATTGCAGCCCCTCACCCTCACCCTCACCCCTCCCTCAAGCTTGAAGGATCGTTCACGTACAATAAACTATTTCTCAAATTCAGGCACTCAAATGTCTTACTACCTTTACTTTTAGCAAGAAAAAAAAAACAAGAATGGCAAAAGAAATAAGGAATTGAACGAGAAAAAATTAAGGCACAAAAATTGTTTTCTGTTCTGAGCTATCATAGAGGGCAGGCTTCATGGAAGAGGACACACCTTACCCCGTTCACCTGTGATGCCTCACTTTAAATTTTAAGCTTGTGAGGATGGACGAAGACATATTGTACATCATACATTATTGACAATGATTTGACTTCCAAGCTCAGTTATCATTCAGATAATGCTACCAGATATTTTAATGTTCAAGTATTCCCAACTAAATTTCACTACAAATCATCCAGATCAAACACGTCTAATTTTAGGTGAACAGGCACTCCACATCTGTTTTCCAGTATATATGTATGACCTCTGTTCCTAGTATTCTTCTTCCAGCTATCTCCCTCATCTCTATCTAACTGGCTGTGTCACAGAATGTCAGCTTATACTGTCCCAGGCCTGGAGCTCTATGGGGAGGAGACGAGTCTGCAGGAGCTGTCCGACTGCCAGTCAGTGTCAGCTCCCCTCTGTAATCCTCCACTGCCTCTGATAAGGATGAGGCAGAGCAAGGCGGACGGAAGAGAGAAGAATTTGTAAAAACCAAGTCCGACAAAGACTTGGATACACGCAGTGAAGAAAATTAGGTAGAAATATACATGACACGACACATTTTTCTGCAGTGAGGAGACGGGTTGAAATATTATTTAAAGTGGGGACATGGAGGATAAGGAGCAACGAAATTCAAAATCCCACAAAATATGCAGTTATGTCACTCAGAGAGTAGCATTTGAAAGAAATAGGAACCACAACTCGGTTATGAAGTAGAATAGC
Organism: Aulostomus chinensis; assembly: GCF_037954235.1. NCBI lineage: Eukaryota > Metazoa > Chordata > Actinopteri > Syngnathiformes > Aulostomidae > Aulostomus > Aulostomus chinensis. Next base: position 7,161,158 of record NC_141341.1, on the reverse strand, counting down.
AATAAACAGAGGAAATAACTATAACCGCATTTATACTTTGTGTAAAAAGAGGACTGTTATGAGCAGTTCTACCTCATTTAACCTGGCCCCCCAAAAGGCTAAATGCTTAAAAACCTTCCCTGTGGGCCAGGCTTTGCCTGAGAGATGATCAAACAGGTATCAAGGAAGAGATCGCAAGCCCAGGCTAAAAAGAAGAGAGGCATCATATTTCATGTCTAGCTCGAGTACAGAAATGATTTCAACTGATTTGTTGCTTAAATTTAAAGTGATGCAAAATTCAAACAGGGAATTCATGGAATCAATCAGTCCGGATAACTCTAGATGGGGAAGATAGGAGGCAGCACTCACCCTTCGCTCATTGCCATCAATGAGGTGCCCTTGAGCAAGGCCTCTAATCCAAAAAGGAGCTGCTCCATCTGATCGGACTTGTTACATTCATTTTTAGAAAGAGTTGATTTATTGTGTTTTTCCACAACAGCTATACAATTAAATACATGGAAAGACATTTGTTTGCTGAAATCCCACTTCTGGAACTACATAAATAATGCGGCTGAATAGATTAACAATCAGCCCCAAACAGAGACCGCAGGTCTCACTGCAGCATTCAACCCCAAGTTTGACACAGTCAAAGGTGCCATCATGGCGGGCGCAAGGGCAAAGGCAATGTACTTCTGGAGAAACTGTAGGAGAAAAGCACGGTGCTGTAGAGTTGTCCATTTTTCTGAAATACTCTTTAAATAAAAGTTTGTCCTTCAACAGGGAAGCTGCTTTCTGCAAACTAAATTGTTTCGGCATGTTTCCATCGATGAATCCATTCCTCTTCTCATCAACTACAGTCCAACTAAACAGCTCTAGAGCAACTGTGCATGTAAACCCACGGAGCTTCTTCCAGGTATCAATGTGATCAGAATGAGCCTGCGAACATAAATAACTGAATAAATAAAAAACTGAGGTTTAAAAAAAAGTTTAAAAGCTTGTCGCTCTGATTTCCAGTCTAGTATAACTTCTTACAGCGGGCTGCCAGGCTTGTAGACAACAGTGTAGCATGTGAGGTAGACTGGCAGCCATTACACATCCAAAGCCAACACAGAGCTGAACTATGTCCCTCTTCCTCATGCTTACTGAGCCATGCAGCAGCTTATCGACCCAACAAAGTAACAAGTTTGTAAGACACCCCCCCCCCCCCCCCCCCCAATCTCACTCCCTCCTTCATTCAGACACTGGTCCTACCTTGGGTCATTCAGAAGATTGCTATTGATTCAATTGCCTCTTCAAAATAGAGATGGTAAGAATAGTAGCAAGGTCACAAAGAGAAGTATACAAGCACTCTTAATTGTGACACAACTATGAGAGACCCTTCACAGCTTTAGCAGTTTGTACATAACCATGGGATTTGGGCAAAAATTTGGTGATTCACAAGATCATAAAAAGAGGTCACACTGCTCCTGTGGAGGGGCAGGAAGGAATCCTCAAACCCAGAAAGAAGTTGAATTGTTCGTTGAATGTCCAGTTTTATCGTCTCAAAGTCAGAGGGTACTTTTGAATCAGGGTTTTGTTTTTTTTGTGAAATGCCAGAAATAATGTAGCTTTGTTCTACAACAGAAAATAGGTCAGCAAATGCTGCACTCCTGGATTTCATATTTCATGCATCCACTGTGTTCGTTCATCGCACAATGTTACCTTTATACTTCTAACAGCTGCATTTACACTTCAAAAAGTCTCATAAACTTCTGTTTGCCACAGAGCTTATTTACAGCAAAAGTCCAATGAAAAAAATCCCCTTAAGTGGTCGGGGGGAACCCATGGTGATGTCAACTTCCCTATAAATATACACCATCTCACTCTAGTACAAATGTTTGCATGTCTCAATGATTTACATCAATTCAACCTGCATTGCTGCTCCATACAGACGGCAAACTAAGAGGCAAAAGACTGCTCACTAAGCAATAAAGACACAGTGGAATGTTCTTTCGGATAAAATGACAAAAAAAAACCTCTCATTGATTCCCTTTAAAAGCAGTATTTTGTGTGTGTGTGTGTGTGTGTGTGAGTGTGTCCTTTCTCTTGTGCGTGCTCTGCGCCATCATGAATAGAGGTGGATGAAAGGGAAAGCTGAAAAGGTCTGAGCGCTCGATGTGGTTCAACCAGACAGCTCAGTCTCTTGATCTGCCCCCATCCCCACCTACCACGCTTTACTGTTTCAAAATCATTTTCCCTCTCTCTCTCTCTCTCCCTCCCTCTCACTCACACACACACACACACACACACGCACACACACCACTGCCCCAAATATAGCCACTAATGTAGCTTCTTCTGTGGACAGGAGGGTGTGACAGTAACAAACCTGGGTTGATGCTCATTATCCTGAATCACACACACAGTTTACATGTGGTTTATAGAAGAAATAAAACCGTATTGGAAGTGACAGGAAAGCAGGAAGGAAAGAAATAAACAGCAGCACATCATAATTCGCCAAAGCACATGTTCTCAAGGGCTGTAATTTGTGTGCAGTTTGTCTCCAAGTCTGAACTGTGTACGTCTTCGAAAACGTTGCTGTTGACCTGTCTGACACTGACGCACAACACACCTTGTGACAAGTCAGGTTTTTAATATAAAACCCTCGGGGGCAATAAAAGACGCAGCAGGCTTTTCCTCAGAGGGAGAAAATCAGACGATGTCGACATATAGGGAGCAAGTCTGCGTAGGGAGACGCTCAAAGTCATCCAACTTATTAAGGCTTGATACCGACACTAACATCAACCCTGACTAAAACACTGTTTAACAAAATGTGGCATAAAGATACATTTAATGTACAGAGTTGGTGTAATGTTTCATTTCATAAATATGTAAGTCTAAATGAACCATACTCCCAAATTGCTTTTAGCACCCTCTATGCTGTTAGCTCACAGAACTGAATTAAATAGATCAGCCGCATTGTTCGTTCCAACTATTTGAGTCGGTATCTGATGTCAGTTTATCACTATCACAGCCACGCTGGCACTAGAATCTCCACAAAGCTCATCATTATTAACATAAGCGACACATTAGCCTTATCATATCCAGCTGTACAGCTTCTACTTTCTCATACATTCATAAAATAAGAGGCCCCATGTTCCATAGATGTCCCATTTGAATCCAAAATAGGACTGCAAAAAAAAAAAAAAAAATCTGTTTACAATTATTTTTGACTGATTGAACTGAAATATGATTTCAATATTAGAGAGAAAGTCAATTTTCACACTATAATTCTCATTGTCATTAAAAAAAATCCATTTAAACAGTTTCTGGTGTGGTTTAAAAAAAAAAGATGTTTTCTGAAGTCATTAGATTATAATTTGAAGGGAAGACATCGTTGCAGTGCCACAGCATTTGATTTAAGATGGTATTTCGACACACAATTTGCTTTTAACGAATATTGCACTTCCCTGCCATTTGAAACTGCAGTAGGTCATGTTGCAATTTTGATTAAAATCGAATAACTGTGCAGCCTGGCATGAGTGCTTTTCAACTGAGGAGGAGAGCAAACAAGAGTGCAAATGGTTTTCAAAGATGTATTTCAAGTATTTTATGATGTATCAAGACCATAGTTATGATCTAGAATGGTTCAGGGAAAAGATGTATGGTTTGGATCAATATATTCGCTCCTGTCAAGGTCAACTCGCGCGGTCGGGCCAGTTGTTCTCTGAGCGTGTCTTATTACCACAGATGGGTTTACACAGGAGCCCAGTGCATCCCAGCGGACACCAAACGGTCCCTTATACAGAGCGTTGGTATGAGGAGCTGAGGGGCGCGGCAAAGCCTGTCTATGTGATGACCTGGGACGAGAACGTGTTGGAACTTGAGAGTCTGACATCAGGGCTGCAGCGAGAAATAAAAAGGAGTTGGTAAATGTAGTTTAGGGCTCATCCAGTTAAGGGTGTTCCCTTGTGTGGAATCAATTAATAGCCTGGTTAAAACAGATTACTCAATGCAAATTGTTTTAAATACATTCAGGGTCTGACTGCTCTGCACTGATACCAATGATTTCTGTGTAGCTTGAACATACCAGCAGAGAACAATGTGCACCGTTCCAGAATCAATAGTGGGAGACAGTGAAAAGTATAAGTAAACCATCAACTCCTTGGGAGATTTTGTAAAAGCTTTTTCAAAGGTTGAGAGATGGGTAAACAGAGCGTTTAACCTCTGCTACACCTCTGCTTGCAATGTGTAAACTGTCAAAGTAATTCTGTAAGCAAATGCACACTGTTGTTCCAACTAATGTCTCTGCAAATATACTTGGATACACAAGAACACCTGTTTCAGCCATTGGCTGATTCACAAGCTCCTCACATCCATCACTCACTCTGTCTGTAGACGCAGGTTATAGCAGAGACGCCGTTCTGTCACAGATTAATCCAGCAGTGAACTCTCCGCCCAGTCGGAGCTAAATCTGTCTGTCTCTGACACAAACCTCATCTTTTTCCTAACATATGCAGCAAATTCCAGAGAAGAAAAAAGAAAGACAAGCATGATCTAGCAGATGTGTGTATTCATGTATGTTTGAGGGTGCTGGTCCAAATGGCTCCGACAAATGAGCCGAGCTCAGTTAAATGGCTTGTGATTAGGACACATTGGCTTCTAATTGCCTCTCATTACCATTTGAAAGTGAGTGGCGGCTCCGCGTGTGTGTGTGTGTGTGTGTGTGTGTGTGTGTGTGCGTATGTGTGTCCCTTTCACACTGGACCAAAAAAAAACCCACCACCACTCTCTAACATTTTGCTTTTGTCCTAAGTGGTAAAGGGTGCAATCAGCATTCATCCCTGGGTCAAATGTCTCTGCAGCAGTCGTGAGTATTTATCTTCTCCAGCTCTGATCAGCAGTGATGTAACCTCGATACACAGATGGACGCACTATTTTTCACCTAATGCGTGTTTCCAGCACAAAAACACCAGAAACACACTTGCCCATTACTGCACTGATGACTACCACTGCCTTTCATCACACCAACCTTGCATAGTTTACATGAAAAACAGCCTCTGTGTGCTTGATTTGGGCAAAAATTATGCTTGAGTGTGCACCACCGAGATTTTGTTGAAGAGGTGTTCTCGGCCTGTCGCAAAACCGACTGGTGCGGTTCGTTTGTGGCGTGAATTTGATCCAACATCAGTCCAACCTAACTAACAGTGCACACTGCAAGTTTAGGCTTCAACACCTTCTTGGTCATCACAAAAAGTACACGATACATGCAACAAATGGTAAGAATACACACTCTTTGGCATTATTTACTGTCTTACTCCCACCCCCAAAACATCTGACAAAAACAGACAGTGCAACAGTAATTTCTTCTTCTTTTGGGTTTACTCGTGGTTGGTAAAGCAGCTTATACTGCAGTCACAATAGCATCATCTAATGGTACGTATTAACACTCATCACGCTGTAAAAAGAGTTGCTGACGTAGCTGCTGCAGCGAAGACGTGTTGCGTCCGCAGTGTAGTCAAATGTACGGTGCAGTCTGGAGACGTTATGAAGAAATGCAGGACAGAAAAAAAAAAACACCAATTTGTGGACTAACAACAACTATTTGAGAGTAATTAAAAGGCAAAATAACCCTTTTTTTAGGTGTCATATTGCTTTGATCTGACAACCAGTTTAACATTTCAATGAGTGGTAGTACACCCAGAAAATTTGACAACCTTTGTGTATTTTGTAGAGTCTGGATCCATATCCTGTCATGTCATCACTTTCGATGTGCTATTTGTACAGTAGTAACCCTCTTTGAGTCATTCACTGCCGGTGGGGAAAGTGCAGCACACGCTAGCATCATGGTAACAGACACAATTAACAAGTTTGATCAAAATGCACCATCAGGAGAAGGGAGGGCTGCATAAGTGTGAATATACAGCCGATGGGGACAACCATCATTAACAGCAACATTTGCCCAAACACTTAGTCTCGTTTGGATGCCATATTAAATACATAATGTGAGTGATAGGCTACCACTTGGGACGCATAGCCTAGCCTGAGTGCAACTCCGAGGTGTAAACAGAGTAAAAATAGCCTGCTATCACAGGCTTCCCCACAGTCCCGTTATATAATGGTCCAAGCTCGGATGAATGACATCACGGGTAGTCCAGCGATCACAAACCCTGTGTCCTTTACAACCGGCTGGCAATGTAAAACACCGGAGTACTATTACATTCGGAACAATAATTTAAAAGACTGATTATGCACACAGAGACACATACACACACAAATAAAACATGTTTCAGCAAACCCTGGACAAATAATGTGCTTCTTTCGCCTCTTGCCGAGAACACTTCCGCGATGGTGAAACGTAGATAAAAATATAATGCCCTGCCTTTGACAGTCCTCGTCAGAGAGAATAGTTTCAAAGAAGAAACATGCGGCTTAAAGCAACGCCATTAAACAGCTTGTGTCATTTTTTTTTTAATTTTAAGCGTTTCTAAAACAGAAAAGTCTGCAAAGAGCGAAACGAGCTTTAGTGGCGCAGTTGCTGGAAGTATAAGCGCCAACCCCGATACCAGCTCGCCGGGCGGACGCGCTCCTCGCTCGGTCACTACCCAGCCAAACCGCCGCACTCTTCCGTCCCACCAAAACACCACTTTTGCATTGACGTTCCGCTTATAGCTTAAGTAAATACGCATAGCCCCCGCATGCCATCGCTTTGTTTGGTCACTTATATTTAGGTCAGTGGGCGAAGTAAACATTTTTTTTCTTCTTTGAAGTAAACCAGCGCCACCCAGCCCCAGTAGTTCCAGCCATTTTCTCCATACGCAAAAGCAAAAGCAAAAAAAAAAAAAAAAAAGTGTCACGGTGAAAGCGATGGAAGGCTGGGGAGACGAAGTGGGACTTACTGTGGGGTGTCACGGGCTGCTGAGTTTGTGTCTCTCCTTGTTGCCAGGGCTCCCCGGCTCTGCTCCGGCGCTGACGGTGGAAAGCGTCTCCCCTCCTAATGATGTCTGCAGCGCACAGCTATTAGCTCTCTGCCCCCACCTTCAGAGAGAGAGAGAGAGAGAGAGAGACACAGAGAGAGAGAGAGAGAGAGAGAGAGAGAGAGAAGTTCAAAAATGGAGCACTTCATAAACCACTCGTGCAAAAAAAGAAAGTAGGGAGAACAAGCAGATCATAAGTTGAGCGTGAGAGTTCTCCATTCAAAATTAGTTCATGTGTTCTTTTGTATTTTATTCAGTTGCAGGGTGAATGCATTCCTCTAAGCAAGTTCCTCTGCGTGTGTGCGTGTGTGTGTGTGTGTGTGTGAGAGAGAGAGAGAGAGAGAGAGAGAGAGAGAGAGAGAGAGAGAGAGACAAAAGACTTTTGTTTCAATGATACTCAGCCTAACCTTTGCTTGCAATTGTCGATTCATGTTTGGAAGTCCAATATGATCTTAGTTTGTTTTTGTGTTTGTTTGTTTTATGTGTGTGTGTGTGTGTGCGCGCGCGCGCGCGCGCCCGCGTGTGTTTTATTGAATTTCTAAGTACAGATGGGGTTATTCTAGGGCAGCATTCCCAAGACATAGTCTATAGCAGAACTGCACAAAGAGAGGCCTGGTACTGAAAAAAACATGTAAAAAAATACACTGTAAATCAGTGTTTATGCTGCTTTCATTGTGAATGGTATAGTGTTCTTTATAAGGCTGCATACAGAGACTTTGCGCAGGTTTTCAGTCATATACAGTATGACCAATGTTTAACACTAATATGCCCCAGTACATTTATCCTCTCCTGCTTTAAACAAACAAGAAAACAGGATAACACAAATGTACTCGGAGAAAACATTTTAGTGTCATTGAGACATGAAGTGTTACGTTTTTTTTATCAACTTTATAAAAGATTATATAATATCTTATTAAGGGAACTTGGGAGTTTTTGTGCAATTTGCATTTTGGACCATTAATGTTCTGCTTTGGCCCTCCAAAGGGACGATGTTTGAGCACCCCTGGTCCAGAGAAACAAAACATACAGACTTAGATGATAGAGGATTGTTTGATTCTGCCCAGATATAAAAATGATTGAGCCGTGTACCGACCCACAAACTGACCCGTGGTACCTTCCATAGCTTGAGCTGGATCAGTGTAACATGGCACGCGTCAGTGACCCAGGACATACAGTTAAGATTTATTGCTTTGGAATATATTTACATTTATTGCACTTTCATGTGCAAATTTCTGGTCAGGTATCAGAATCCTTATCAATATAGGCAGATAAATCATATACAGAAGTGAGAAATTCTCTCCTCTGGAAGGAAGGAGTCATGCTGTATTGAGTCCCTGGTGCCCTGAACAGAACCTTCATCAGTCCTTGTATAGGCCCAAAACAGATCCCCGGGGGAGAGTTCCGTCCTCCGTGTTACCCTTCAGTCTATGACTGTAAGCACAGACTCATAAACTGCTGCCTCCACCAGCGCATTCGTCCATTCTCTCAGATCCAGAGATACAGCAGTTTACCAGCATTTCAACAGTCCCTGAGGCCGTAACCAAACCAACCAAAATGACAGGAAATGCTTCTTTTGATGAATTTGGTATTTTAGATCTATCTCCCTGTAAACACACAGCAGGAGTCAGAGGGATTGCTGAGTCAGACCGCTTGCACGGGGAGTCCGCAAACTTAACCCAAAATGGAATTACCAATGCACATTCCCATATAGAGTGCATGAGAGTTCTGGCCAAGGTTGTTGATGTGGTGTTTAGCTAACTTATCCTCAGTGTTTATGAAGATTTAAGGTAAACCCTTAAACCCCAACTGAAAGTATGCAGTATATTACAGAATAAGCTCCACCGCTCGACAACATCAAAATGCTGCATGTTATGCATATATGAGGATTTTTCCTTTTTATAGCCAACATTTCCCCAACAAGTTCTGCAGCTACAGATTCAATATTTAACTGCGTATGTACGAGAATCAGAGATACGTCATTTAGCCCCGGCGGGGAGCGCTTCACAATGAAGAGCTACGATTCATAAAAAGATGTCTTCTTGTCGCACAATTGTTTTGTTTGTTTGTTTTTTTTGTTTGTTTTTTTGCACAGACCCATAAAAAAGACATATTTATATATCTAAGTGCGTGTGCAAAAATACAAAAAAGCTCTCTCAGAAAAGAAAGTTAATTTTATCATTAGCTTAAATCCGCATCACCTGACCCTGACAGGTATTTAAGTCCGACCACTCAATGTCCTGCTGGCTCAAAGATTTGCTTATGCACATTTGCATTCCCACAAGCATGCGCTTGTAGTGATTACTACACCCTTTCTTTCTGTGCTGCATGTACTTACAGGACTACGCCTTCTCGCAGTGAAATGTTCCTCATATTGAAACATCCAGGTTTCACTTAAAGTTTTACTAAAGTTAAAAAGGGTCTAGCGAAGCTGTCGTTTTGATGACTTGAATATGAAAATACGTGGTTGTGTGTGATTGGAGTGCAGGGTCATGGCGTGCTTGAAGGATATATAATTTTTTTTTTTTTTTTTAAAAAGAGCTGTTCCCAAAGGAGGAGCTGCTTTTTAGATGATTGGGTTACTCCCTAGTGATGAACCTGTGTTCTTTGAAGGAGGTGTGAACACTACACACACAGGGTCAATAAAGAGCATAGGTGTGGCTTGTATGGGGAGAGCCCTGTGAAAGACACACTCAGAAGAAAGAAGAGACCACATACCTCTACGGCGAGAATAAATGACTCATAATTTAAATGTCAGTGGATTTTTTTTTTTCACCTCAGCAATAGACGTCATGTCATGTCACCATCTGTCCTTTCAGAGAGCAAGTTACTGTTGTGTAAAAGAAAGAACGAATCCACTTAACTGACAAGTACACACAAACAAGAGATTTGACTCTTGGGATATGAATAAGTAACACTCTGAACGCAAAACACACACTAAGGCGGATAAATGATTAATCATCACATGTCTTCGGCAACTTGAGGGATTTCAGAGATTTTAAAGGTCATGGAAACGTCTACTTCATCGGACAGCAGAGTAGTACGGTGAGGAGAGGGGTGAGTGAGTGGCCACTTAACGTAAAACGCTCAACTACTGAGCAGATTCTTTCTTTTCTTAGAGACTGTACCTGTTCAGTCAGTGTAGCAGAGTGGACTACTGCATCAACACCTCAGCTCTTCACATTCTCCACAGAATCCAATAAAGGCTTTTTGAGTAGAAGAGGAATGCTCATCCTGTAGGCTTTGAAAGCAGATGTCACTTCACATTTCAAAGCATCAATGTATGCTGAAGTTGTCTGTGTGTGAGGAGGATGGTGCGTCTTCCAGCTGCTCACTGCGCCCCCTTTTGCTCAAATGTGGCAGTGTTCTGTGGTTGTGTTTTTTTTTTTTTCAGGACTAGATTATATCCAACAAATGTATTGCTCGCTGCAATGCTCACACATTTAAAGATTTTTTTTTTAAATCCTAAATTTGCTACAAATTTTTTTAAGCATTAAAATCTGTTTTATATGAATAGTTCCTTCCTGGAATTTCTGCAATTATTTTTCCTTTTAAAAGGATCTCATTTTTGGGGAGGTGTGTGTGTGTGGGGGGGGGGGCGGGGGGGGGAGTAGTTTTCCCATCCAATAATTTGCAGATTATAAAGCTCCCTGAAGATCTGTGATTTCAGGCTATGAATAAAAATCTGATTTGAATTGACCTGACTGTGTTGTATGGGATCATGTTCATTTGTTTTGGTATCATAATTCTTCATTTGTTTTTGTTTTTTGCAAAGCACTTTGTAGATGTTTTTTTTATGACATTATTAACATCATCATTATTATGTTCTCACTGAACAAGCAAAATGTTAATATATACCCACTGATGAGCTATAGTCGTTATTCACATAACTTTCTTCTGACACACTCACGTACGGTGGAACAAGCAGTGCGCTGGGACTTCTCCCTCCTCGCATCCACTCGTTTCCCATCCTTTCCTTTACATTTCATAGCTCAGCAAAGACACTGACACATCTAAGCCCTATCTTCAGCGAATTCCATACACGAACAAACTTCAATCCCAGGTGCTGCAGCATCCAGCTCGGCTCGTAACAACCACAAGCGCCATCATTTTCACACCAACCTCTCTAACAACCAAATTACAAGGGCTTAAAGTTGCCCTTGCAAGTGTAATCCGACAGTGAATGGCTGCTATCGGCTAACCTGTTCTCACACACCATCCACATTCTGTGATGAGGGAGAAGGAAGCTGTGAGGATTAGGATGCGAAGAGAGCTCCCTAATCTGTGTATTAACATCAGCCAATTGAATCAAGTTGTCCTGGGCAGGCAGATTTTGGGGAGTAATCTGCGGTGCCTGAATGTGATCCATACAAGTCCAGACCTAATTGGAATGGAGAAACATAACTTTCGGTGAGATATATACTGATGAACAGGATATTTAGGGTTATTTTCACTCTCTTATTCCAAACACAAAGAACTGTGACAGCTTATTATTAATATTACATTTTTGATATACAGATGAAGCACCTTCACCTGCAGCAGTTCTGCATCTCTGTGTTTACATCCGACAGCTGTGCTCGCTCTCTCTCTCTCTCTCTCTCTCTCTTTCACTCACTCTCACTCTTGCTCTCCGTGAAAAATAATTGCGTCTTAGTTCTGGACCTACATCTTATTATGAACCTGTTTTTTAGATGTAATATTACAGGGATGCAAGAATGATTTGTATTTATTATTCAGAAATGTTTTACTTGATCCTTTGCACCCGCCATTTGCACTCTTGTTGTAATTCTCTGCGTAAGGTGTCAGTGATTCCCTGAATGTGATGGGAATCTTCCCCAAAAACAAAAACACCAGCCTCTCATGTATCATGAATGATGATGCATCATCAACCATCTTCTCTGGTTTAATATGGATGAAAAAAAACAAAACAACAAATGCCTGAGCCATTCTCCTCCTCCTCCGAAGCAGAGACTTTAATTATTGACCAGGTACAGGGGGCTGTCCAAAACACTTTTCTACACACAAACAACCTAATGCATGCGCACACATGCATACAAACAGGGGTGAGAGAGATGCAGACAAGCTAATGTCGAGGTCAGAGAGGAGTCAGGAAAATAACAGATGAGTTTGAAAATGGTGGTTGACAAATTTGCACACTCTGTCTGTCTGGGAGTGTGATTTTTATTCTTTGTGTCTGCCAGTGTGACTGTGTTAGAGGAACAGAGAGGTGCCTGGGGAGCTTCACAGTGGTGGAAGCAAAGTTAAAGAAGGGAAAGTAGAGCAGAATGTCAATGTGTGCCCCTCATTTTAGCTGACTCCGTGTTTTCGCTGGCCTTGTCCCATTTGTTTCCGACATAGTAACCTCTCAAAATCCTCCATCAAAAAAAAAATAGTGAGTGATCAGCCCTTCCTCTCCCTCTGATTGGATCGCCCTCTACGTGTCTAGATGAGGCACCAAGTTCTAGCCAATCAGAGGCAGAATGGGGATGCGTTCCTAGTCAACCAGTTCCTCCAGGGTGAGATGCACTTTTGCGTCAAATATGTTGCCAGACTTGCTCAGATCCGTGTAACCTCCTTGCGAGCTGCACAAACTGTCAGTGGATGCAGTTCTAAAGCTAAATTCTGAGTTCTGACTGTGGAAACCAGTTCCTTCTGCTCCCGACTGACAGAGCTAGCAGTCATGTGAATGGTGCTAGCCTTGCTACTGGTGGAGCGAGCGAAATTAGCGTTAAAACTGTTAAGATGAAACCACAACGATGACAAGGAGAAATTAGAGATGAGATTAGAAGTCATTGGTGTTGTGTTTGAACTAATGAGCATCATGCTAGTCATGTCATTTGAGGAAGCACGAGATGGTTAATGAGGCTGATAAAACGCTCACGTCGACATATCTTATGTTTGTTATACTTCCTACTTGTCACTGCAAATTCAAGATCTTTGGATTTTTCACTGCAGGTGAGAATAAAGAATTGATTCAACATCTCCTGTTCTCTGGTGTGGTTATTTCAGTTAAATGATCAGTCAGGAAACAGTAAAAAATAATTAAAGCGAGGTTGTTATGAGGAAGGAATGATGCAAAGGCTCTGTTTTAGCACATTAGCATCTTGCATCATGTTCCACCTTTGCCCTTTATGTCTTCTCCATCTTTCACCCACCTGAGATCTTCAAACTTTCACCATGTTGTATTAACATTATGTTTGCCACCTCTTCTCAGAGACAGGAGTACGTTCCACTTCTCGAGTGGCACTCGAACAACAGCCAGCTCATTGCTCTTTGGAGCCTTTAATTAGGGCCCAATCACTAGGTTCCAGGGAGGAATCTGAGAAGGGTGCTCTCTGAATGCTTTTTAGTTTCTGTCTCTTGTGAGAGTAAAAGAAAGTTGTTCAAGCTTTAATCTGTTCTCAGGTGATTATTGCAATCTTCTTTAGTCAAGTATCAAACACGGCTCCCTTCATCACCTCCCACTGGTGCAGACTGCGTCACTTAACTCATTACTTGGACAAAGAAGTGTAATGGTGTTAGCCTCACACTTGACTCCCTGCATAGGCTCCCTGTTCAATTGGCACTGATTTTAAACTATTATGAGACTTTAAATGGCCTGACACCGACTCACATTGACCTGGCATGTGACCTCTTGGTCATTACCATCTGCTCCAAGACCACGGCTGGAGTAAGGACCTCAGACACACGGGTTCACCGGCTTCTAAAACATTTCCTTTTGTGAAGGAAACGCTTTGTTTGTTCTTTAAAAAATGGATCCCATACATTTTACGATCTCTTCTTACATTTAAATACTGTGTCTGGTTTTGACTTTTTTTCAACAATATTATTACATTACTCTACATTATATTGCATGTGGGACAATGTTTCCACTTCCTCTTAGTGTGTCAATCATTTCCCATGGTGTCACTATACATATTTGCACATTTAGTGTACAAATAGACTTACAACTTTTCTTAGCTTCTGCTGTAAATTGAGACTCTGCTGATAAATTCACATTAGACAGAGCAACCAAAGAAATGAGCAGAAAAAAATGAAACTACAGCTCATTAAAAAAATAAATTAAAAAGACAAAGTAACAAGAATATTAATGAGAGATGTAGGAACCCACTTATGAAACGCTAAGACATAATGCCCACCGTTTCCCTCACATGTGAATTGACTTCTCATCATTCTTCATTTCAGTCCACGTGCGTCACCATGTTTAGGTAACCCAATAACAGTTTGATCATTGGATAAATGGATAACTCAGATGAGGGTGCAGAATTCAGCTCGAAACATCTCCCACGTTTGTAGATTAATATTGAGATAAAAGATGTTCGAGCAAACTGTTTCAGACTAATTCAAGATTTGAATTAGTCTGCTATTTTTAAAGTGAGAAATGCCACATTCCCTGATCTTTATTTTCTTTTTATAGATCACTTCCTTTTTCATTTATCTCCATTTAGAATGTTCAGTTACCCAAACTCTTTTAGGCACACTATCTGGAAATTGTATAACAAGTCTCAAGTCCGCGTCGCGTTAGCCAGCGTACATATCCTGCTTCTGTGCTCATATTTTGTCCTAAAAATGCCCCCACAAGTTAACACTTCTCTTCCAGCCTCCATATTTCAGTCGCAGCGTTAAAGATGTGCTCTCCGTGAATAGAAAACTGCAGGTTTCCCAAATACCATAAATATCTTTGGCAGTGTTCTTTAAAAAAAAAAAAAAAAAAAGTCGACATGCTAGCAGTGTAAGACATGCTCAAACATGCTATTAGAATGTTAACATCCTCATTACACAGCAGGTGATTATGACATGATGTTGCAAGATTGCAAGGTCAATTTTCCAGTGTTGTTCAAGATGTGCCTTTAAAAGAATGATGTGTGGTAAGAGACCAAAGTGACAGCAGGGGTCTGGAATAAAGGCAGGGTTGGGCAAGTCGCGGTAAGGGTAAGTCTATGTAAACACACCAGAGCTTCTATTAATAGCAGACTTCCAGTAGCTGACCCGGCATTAACACATGTTGTCAGTCAGCAGGCCAGATTGTGAGCCATCAGACTGTTAACCTGCCGTCTGGGCAACATCAAACCATTTGCTTTCGTAACCTGCACTATGTTTAAACATCTGAAGGTCAAAAATATTTGAAGAGAGGGCTTCGGGAGCAAAAGTTAAAAACTAGAATTGTATCTTTCGGCTAAATATAAGGCTGTTAGAGATACACAAAATATCTAAATTCAAAATATAAGAGACAGAAATCTGCATGAAAATGGGTCACATGAGACTAAAGCTGGTTTCACACGTGGCCTCACTGCGCTTCTCTGGGTCTTCCTCCCAGCTCCTCCTCTCCATGGATCCAACTGCAAGCTCCTGAATTCATAACTATTAATATACGTTACATTTACAGGTTATTTGAGGAGATTCAAACTATTTCCAAAGGCACAAAACAATATTTAGTTCTCAACTCATTATCATTATTATTGTCATTTAGCATGGTGAATGTAAAAATCAATGAAACATTCCTACTGCATGAAATATTGTTTTTTTTAAATGACATTATATGTTTGTTTGGTTTTTTTTTAATCCAATTCTTAGAATTGCAGCATCATTATTTGTGTGCATCTGCACCAGTGGCAGATCCCGCTTTCCTGGAACACTCTGAGGTTTTATCTGTAGATTTGCCACGCAACTCCACCAGGACTCAGATGAAATGATAAAATTTTGGTGGTCAAAGGTCAAGGTCACTGAGACGGGCACAAATCACCGAGGCACAGGACTGCAATGCAGTATTTGCAGTTTTTTGTTTTTTGTTTCGGATGGAACTTGTAGGTGCAAATGTGTATCATGACTTTGATCATGATTCGCCTAATTTGTATAGTAAAGCCTATTTAGATCAGAGAACTTCCATTTCAAGCTGCTACTTAAGCATAAATTATACCAGAGAAATACAGCAGGGAGGGAACATTGTGCCGTCCTCAGTCTCTTCAGGTTCAAACATTCTTGTTGCAGTGAAAATTTAATAAGTAGATGGCAGATACCAGAATTCCAGAATCAGCTTCTCTTGTTCTTTGCTTGTAGCAACTGATGCTAACATTGTGAAAAGACCAAGAATGACTGACAAAACAGTGTTAATGTAGATTATTATACAACTGTACAACTAGGAGCCGGTACACACTCAATTTACGATGACTTTTTTAGCTTTACTTGGTTATCACTAATTTGAAGCATGGTACTTATATTATGTGTATAGGTTGGGAATAAAGGGAGGAGATCGGCACTGTCCTTTCTTCTATTTTGTGCGTGTGTGTATTGTATATATACATATGTGTGTGTGTGTGTGTGTGTGTGTGTGTGTGTAATACCTTTACACTTATGGACATTCAGTATGTGCCCACAGGCGGAGATTATTTTCGATCTATGAATCTGCAGGACTCTTGGCATACAGTACATACCTTCTGCAGGGGAGAACCAGGTGGTGAGTCTGCACCGTTGAGGCACTAATCCAGGGTCACTGCCGGCTGCAGGGGCCTGCAGCTTGAAACTTCTGTGTCAACAAGTAACCTGCTACAATGCATCAATGCATTCTCTCAGACAAATACTCTCTAACGTCTGTCTGCTGGAGGATTACATGTACAAGTGTAGGTTCAGTATGCTGATAAGACAAACCCCTCGAGGCCTTTTCTTTGTTTTCCCATTTGAATGTTGAGCCTTTCACACACTTTACATTCTACAGCTCCTGTAGTTTTACAGAGTTTATTGATAAAAGTGTGTTTTAAATACTGGGTTTGTCTCCTTTCAGAAACATACCCTGCCTGTCTCTGGTGTTGTGATAAAGCATTTGGAGTCATGGGTGTGTGAGCAAGTTGTGCAAGAGTGTGAGGAAATAGCGTGTAACTTAAGTGCGTGAGTGATATTGCAAGAAGTAGAGATAGCGACATAGAACAGCTGACTGTGCTGCTTTGTGTATACACACACACACACACACACACACACACGCAGAGCACAATAAGTACTGCTCTGTCATCCAGTGCTCCACTTCCTCCTCCAATGTACTTGTCTCCTCCCTCCCTCGCTCCGTCCGTATATAGTAGAGTACTACATGCTCTAGTTGACAGCTCATGCCGAGCCAGCACATTCCACATTATTACTACTTCAGATGTTTGTGGCCCAGAAGCGTGCCAATTGGCTGAGCCGTCTCCAACACTGGGGCTATTGAGAGCCAATGAGGAGTCTGCTCTGGGGAGCAAGGAGACAGGCAGTGAATTTAGAGGGAACTCCCTCTGCTGGCCAACAACGAGAACTTCTGGTTTTATCTTAGTCCCGTGGAGCAGAACCTTCTGGGAGGTTACAGTTGTATATTACCCACTGGCCTTGTTTTATTTGATACGACCGCTGGCTCCCTCCATCTACTTCCCCTATATATGTAGATAACCCCCCATTCATTTTCGTACATAGTACACACTCATATTCACAACTACTACCAGTGATAGATATTATCATAATTGCACAAACATACTCTTGTGGAACCCGACATGTTTACTAAGTGTGCGTGTAAGGGGGCTGATTTTAAATCAAAATAATCCTATGTCAAGTGATGTAAATCACGATACTTTTACTGCACTGGCATTATTTTTGAATGAGTAGTGGTAAAAGAAAAAAAGGTGATTTAAGACTATTAAAGTAAATCTACCAGTGCAGTCAGCAAAAATCTGTTCTTGAAATAAAATCATATCATCTCTAAAACCCCTTGCTGTTGATCTTGTTTATTGTGTTAAATGAAACGCTCGGATGTCAAGTGTTAGAAACCGAGACTGATTCCTAAGTACATTAAATACAATATGAAATAAAACAACCCTTTCAACATCCCCTCCAGAGAGGATCAGAAACTGGTACCACGGCTCACCTCACTGCCGCCGCTCACATCTAGGAAAAAAAACAGGAAAAGGGAAGTAATACCCATAAACGAAACGATTCTTCAATAATAAACAAATAAATAGCAGCTTTGGACACAGAAAAATACTCTGGTTCAAGACAAGCTACTGCTTGTGCTCCACATTCTGCTGCTGCTGAGTTAAGAGAGCGTTAAAAGGGCTGGAATGAGATTCTGAGAGGTATTTGAGGGTGGAGAGTCCCTCTATAAAAACCCCATGAAATATCACTCCAATGAGTCGGATGGAGTCCATTCGACTGCAGAAGGTCTTTCCAAACTTCACTCAGTTTCATTGCAGCCAAAATCAAACTCATACCATGCTCCATTAAAGTTAAATTACCATTTCTCATTAAATTTGATTGACTGTAACATTTGAACACTCTACTGTTGTTCTCAAGGTCTTGAAACTCAAGCTGCTGTAATGGAATGTTCCTGAATATATCTGAAGCGTTACTTTACCTACTTTACCTAGAATAGTGTAATTGGCCTTTCGGATACTCACTGTTCTTCCAATTCAGCGTGAGCATAAACAAGTTCAGCTGAATGAAGTGTTCATGCATTATTGAGCAAACAATTGTATAAGGAAGATGTGAATCACACCGAACAAATGACAGTTTTGTAAATGGAAGGTGGTATTTTTAATGATTTTTTTTAATCACAGTTTACAGTTTCTATTAGCTTCAAGCTCAAACTATTTGGCTGGAGTTTTCTACATTTTGGAGTCACCAAGAGGATCACGCGAGAGGGGAAAAAAATGTTTTTGCAAGTTCAACTGTCAGTAACTGAAAGACAAACAAGACGTTCTGGGTGGAGTTGTGCTTTAAGAGGTCAGGTTGTAAGCGAGGTGAAAGGGGCTCGCTTATCCTAAGCCTGCATCGAATCCTCCTCGACTCTTTTATTATCCACAACTTAATTGTTTCCCAAAATTGGGTGTCATTTCTAGGTGTAGTTTTCAGCAAAAAAAAAAAAAAATTTGAGTAAATTCCAGACCAAAAAGTAGACTGATTTCTTTAGAGGGGTGATAGACACAAGATTACACCAGAGCCTTCAGTCGAGAAGACGATGCCTTTGCATATAAACAATATAATGACCTTTTGCCTGCTTCAGGAAAAAAACTGCTCTGGGTGTTGCAGCACGGGTGAGACCGCAAAGCCCCTGAGGTAAACTGTATTTTTAGAGCATATAAATAAAATTCGACTTGACTTTGAACTCCCCCATTTTGGGTGTCTTCAAAAAACCACAAGTGCTAAAACCTTTCTCCAGTGTGTTTCAACCCACATCATAAGAGGTGTACCAACCCTGAACACGTTTCATTCCACTTTTTGGAAGCAGCTATGTTGTCATCACACTCCATCAGTGTTCTGGTGAAGGCAACTCTTGTTATGAGTGCGTGTTTTTGTGTGCACGCTGGTGTGCTGTGTGTATCCGCCAGAGTGAAGCTGAGCGGGGCCATCTCTTGTATAATAACGGAGAGATTTAGTGAAGCTGGTTGAATTTTAATAGACTTCTGCGGGGTGTTCCATTGCCTCTGGTCCCGCGGCTCAAAGATCAGAGAGAATTTTCAAGCATGGTGTCCCTCAGCCTCTCACTCTCTTCCTCCCTTTCCCCCTCCTTTCCTCTTCTCTCTATCTCTGCCCTCTCTCTGTCTCTCTTCTAATTTTGAGCTCCCTATTTCCAATCCTTTTCCTTCCTCTTGGGCTTTTGTCTCTCCATTAATCCCTTTCTGTGTCTCACACTCTTTCTCTCACCACTCTGTCTCCCTGTGAAATTTGTATTAGAGCCACTCCAGGCGTAGTTATTGCTAAGCCTCTCTCACTTACTTGGCACTGAGAACAACTCATGACTCTCAGCACAAAAACTTGCTACTGAAGGACAAAATGCTGCAATGAACTTTTAAAATCATGCACAATAGCTGACAAAATGTTTGGATAGTTTCTTTTATGCACAAAGATTATACAGCAGAAAGCTAATTTTCTGGCTGCCTCAAAGCCATTTAAAGGACTTTTCTGCCTTTTTTTTCCCCCTCTTCTCATATCTGAACTTGAAATTTATGGAGGCATTTATAATTCACATAACGCATTTAAATATAACCTACCACTGCAGACCACATGTGAGCATTGCTACGAGAAGACTTGAGGAATCACCACGGGAAAGATGGGATAAAAAAAAAAAAAAAAAAAAACAGCTCCGGAGAAAGAAAATGTAAAAAGTGTGAGCGGTGGCAGTGATTTGTTTCATTTATGTTGGAGTGAGAATGCTGGCAAGAGACTGGCAATGATTATTAATTCATAAGGATTAATGGTTGCTATTTAAAAATCTACCATACTGAGGAGAGCTGAACCAAAGTTGTGTCTTCCTACTGGGACCCAAGACAAAATAGGCCCCTGGCTAATCGCATATTAACATGGCTCATTAAAATTCAGCTGTACAGCAAGTTGCTACTGGATAAAAGGAATGGTGTGACTAAACTTAGTCATTACTTCATTTTATCTGCACAAATTGTCTAGGAGTAACAAAACTTTCTTGTCACATGTATTAGTTTAAGACAAAGTTGCCTGGGGAGAACTGGAAATGTGGCACTGCAGTGACCATTAAGACTACAAAAGTCCCATGACATTTAATTATATGGAAAAAACTAGCATTGCTAAACCATATAATACCATGCGTGGCCACAAGTGAACTCAGACAATCATTTCATGGAATGATAGAAATGGTAATAGTAGGTAACCTGCAGCTGCCACTAGGGGGTGGTACAGGAACATTACAGGGACATTACAGCCTACCTCTCTGTCCAAACCACAGCTGTGACACAAACTCTTAAGTTAAACAACTTTTGATGTTGTTTTCTTAAAGTGATACCTCAACCCAAAAGTGAATTTTACCTTTCAAGAACTCACAAATTGGTGTCTTGAACTCACAAAGATTTTCTTCCCCGCTTGTGTTACTTTTTTGTGACTTGAAAATGTAGAAAGAGCCAACTACATACATTTAGCTTGAAGCTAATGCCAACTGAATGCTAACAACAGCAACACAAGGGATAAACGCTCCCTTATAAACTGCAAATCATGTTTAAGAGTTCGTGGATTACTGAAGATATGACAGGATAAAGATGTGGATTAAACAGGAAAATACACTTGAGTTTGTTAAGTTGATATTTTGGGCAGTTTTACTGCTGTTAGCCTTCAATTGCGATTAGCTTGAAGCTAAATATACATAGCTGGGAAGGGAAGAAAATGTCTGTGAGATTTAGACACCCATTTTCAAGTACTGAAAAGAAAAATAAACTTTTAATACAGAATATCACTTTAATCATTTAAGTGTATTGAGGAGATCACAATCTGATTGAAAACTCTGATCAATGAAAAAAAACACTGATAAACAGTGAGAATCTGACATGAACAGTGACACTGGGGGATCCATTTTAATGCACTTTTTTAAAAACTCTTAACAGTTGCCCTGAGTCACAAGTCTGAGGACCAAAAACTGAGCAGAGAAACGTACCTCTGTTGAAACACTTCACCAGGGATGGAAGATATCCAAATATCCACAGGCACAAAGAATAAATGCAAACAAGACTGGCAGTCATGCTCGGGAACAATCACCCGTTAACCTGAAACTCATCAGAAAAACAAACTTTTGAGCCACCAATATCACAATATTGAGGAAAACAAAAATACGTTTAAGTAAACGCTGCAGATACAAATCCTGAACTACAGATTTTTGCAAATTTTAAAATTTATTCAAGAGGCTGTAAGCTGAAATAAATTATTTAGATGACGTGTCTGTAGAGAAATTAAGCAGTGTTTCTCAAAATCGGTTTTAAACTCACAAACATGGATGATTAAACAATGCCGCAAAAACATTCACATAGAAGTTTCCACAGGCTCCCAGCAACATCGGACAGCACCTTACTCATCATCAGAATACTCTTGAAAGTGTTATTTTGTTCGTTTCAGTTGATAAAACAATTATTGTACAGCCCAAGATGTCAGGTTTGACCTGTAACTAGACCGTACTGCACCTACACCAGTAAGGATCATATCTTTCCCAGTAACTCAAGTCCAGGTTGATTTTCTAAAGGAATCGAGCAAAAATAAATTACATTTTTTTCCACACCCACAGACCTGTTGCCCCACATCACCATTACCCAGTGTGAGAGAGTCTCCAGGTGGAGGAGGAGCGGTTATCTGGCCCCTCTACGCTGGACGACGATGGTCCCTGCTACAATGTCATACACAGTCCTGTTATGCTGGAAGAAGAGGAGCGTGACGAAGACAGGAAAAAGGAAAGCGATGGAGAAGTTCTTATTCAGCGCTCGAATAGTGGAGCTGGAAAAGTCAGAACAAGAGAATATGTCACAAGAAGTTACACATGCTCTACAAAGTTGTGATATTGGTATAATGTTTGGATAACAAAAATAAAGACCAGAACACTGGGCCTCCTTCAGGAAATGTCTAGAAGATGACAGGATTCGTTTTCCTCACGTGTAAGAACAAATTTGTGCATAAGATCATTTCATGAATGGGCCCAAGTGGTCTAATTGCAGCTGACTGGTGTCACTTATAAGAACAGTCAGTCCGTAAGTGATCACTCACGCAGAGAGGGATACGTTAGATGCCGGGACCACTAGAACATGGTTGGGTTGGACCAGAGTGGATGTGTCACAAGTGACGACCCGCAATCCGAGCAGGAACTTCCCTGGTGTGGCTCCACCAGCACCCCAGATGCAGATGGTCTGAGTGGACGAGAAGATCAAATTCTACATCATGCTTATTTGTTTATATTTACATAGTTTTAGAAGTCCCTCCAACTCAAGAGGATGGGGTCCATATTAAAACTACAACAACGACAGGGGTAGAAGACACGGTTACTTTCAGAAAGATGTGGTCAACACTGACAGCTAATCAACATTCATCAAATGTTGGTGGCAATTTAAACCTCACAAATAACTAGATTTTATCTGAGGTTTTATAGACACCCAGTATATTTTGAGGTCACTAACAAAACATTTATAAAGAAGGTGATTATCCTTTAGAAAAGAAAGAAAGAAAACATTAAAATGCTGTGGCTTTCAGCACCTTGGAGGGGAGGGGAGGAGAGAGAGATGTTGACACAGCTGCAGCATGCGGCGCCTACTTGGCTCCATCGTTTCCCAAATGTCACCATTAATCACTGTGGATGTCCTGATGATTATGTCTTCTTGTTGGCTGTTATCAAATGAATATTAACTACCATTGACACACACTTCTCCTGCACCTGAAACTCTAGGCAAGAAATTATTGTTGTAGTTTATACAAACAAGGCTAAAAAAAAAAACCCCAAAACAGGAAAGTAAACATGCCAGATGGCATCAGTGTAAAAGCAGAAGTGCCGGTGTGTCCCTGTGCTGGTTCCCACCTGGGAAAACCAGCAAGGAGTCAAACAAGACACCTGATACATGACTTCATCTCAGGCAACTGTAAATGCAAGCTTGCATCATTGTCCTCCACAGGAGATGAACATGCAGCAGCAGAACTCTGACTCTGACTCCCCTCATTTAACGAGAACATGTGGCAACAGGCAGCTGCTGCATAATGTGAACAAACTAAATAGAGGATGTTTTGTTTGATCAGTAATGAAGCAGCTGATTTGAAATCCTCAAGAGCGGATGTGTCATTCAACAAACGACCACAAAATATATACACACACACACACACACATATATATATGAATACATGAGACGTCACAGCTGGGCAATAGCATTGTTTAATACTGTCATATGTTTTCTTTTTGTTGTCCAAGTCAACATTAAAAAACTTTAGCCTTGTAAATACTAATTAAAACAATTTCAGTGAATGTATTTAAATGGAATAAATCAGTTCAAAAAAATGTGACCCACCTCATACACACAGACTAGCACCCTGTAGACCAGCGCTACCACCATCATCTTCTGCAGATCCTCCATAGACGTATTCTCATCGATCTCCTCCACAATAAACTGGGTAATAAATTTTGCAATGTCCCTTTAAAAAGGAGAAAAAAAAAAGACGTTCATGTTCAAATGAGCTTTACAGCTAAGATGTCCAATTTTGGCAAAATTTCCTCTTTTGCATAACTGACCCACAGCTACACACTCGACTAGCAAGATGAGGTATAAAAAGTAACAGTTAAAGTACCATCTTCCAATTTCCAAAGTCAGTCAGGTCAAAAATACACAATTTACATTCTTCCTATGAAGTTAACTTTACTTTGTTGGTTTATACATTAACTTTGATGTTTTTTGAATAAACACTACCGCAAAAAAGCCAACAAGAGCCTTGAATTTTTTTATCTGACTGATTGAAACCCGTTCTAACTAAACCGACACAGCATAATAAATCTCTGGTTTTGGCTTTTGGGCATTTTCAAACCCTCATAACATTTTCATAACATGAAAATATGTGCAAATTGACAAAAATCTGGTTTAAATTAATTTGTCTGTTTGAGTCTTGTATTTGTAAATTGACACATTGACATTCTTCCACCCAAAGCAGGTTTAAAAGATAAAAAAATAAATCACAACTACACGATTTACTCCTTGGCTATTGACATTTTGTCTTTCGATAATCTATAATATGGAAGCGTTTTGGTCTGAGCCATTTATGCACAGTACTTAAGTACAATTCAGTTAAGTACAGTTCCAGTCCAGCCCTGCGGAGGAAGGACCGTAAAACTGCCCAGAGACACGGTTTAAGTCTGTTTTAATCCCAACGACAGGAGACTGCCTTCATTGTCACATACCAAGTGTACATCAGTAATCTTTTCTTACGTGTTAAATTAAGAAGCTTCACAGGTGAGAGAGTGTGATGAAGAATGGGAAATCCTGCAACCTAAAGAGTTTTTTGTATATTCTTTTATTCACCCATTTCCCCTTAGAGGACTGTAATTGGTTTACTCACTTCATCCCACTCAGATGCATGACCCCCAGCACGATGGTGGCCTTCACACAGAACAGGATGAAGAAGTCCACGGTTTCAGCTAGGAGCCTCTGGACAGGAGAGGGGATGGTGTACTCCCGGCCTATGAAGCACATAATTGAGTTCAAGCAGGTTGTATAAACCCCCCTGGGGCCACCATCACCACAATTTAAATAGGATTCAGTGAGAAACATAATCTACTTCTTACTTTAACAGAACTTCTTTGTAGAATAGAAAACCTGTCCCTAAATGAAGCCTTTCACGTTTGAGAAAGCCAACTTCAAGAGGGCATCACTCCTACATAATGTTTACATTTCAATAGACTGGATACTGGATTATACAAACTTTATTTAGACCATGTACCTTTATATTTGACACTTACACTCAATATCAAATATTTCTCTATTTTTGCATACGTGTAGATTTGAATGGTAACTTTTACTTTTTCCAGAGAACTATTTTATTTGAGTACTTCTGCTTTTACTGAACTAAAGGAATTGAATATTTCTTTCATCACTTGCTCTGTAAAACTCAAAATAAACTATTCTAACATTTTACTGTTTGCTGAGGATTAACAGAGCCGAGAGAATTCTATTCAAAGTCCATTTAATCCTCTTGTTACAGTGCCTTGTCGTACAGCCTGCCTTCAGTCGTGACCTGCCTGATACACAAATAATTTTACATCAACAACAGGAAAATAAGCTGTTACATACATAATGACAGCACAGAAGCAAACACAGCTCCTACCTGCCCGGGGTGGATTCTCATTCCGCTGCTGGGCATCAGTTCCAGGGGTCCCGGCTGAACTGGGCTCTGCCTGCGCTCCACTCGGGTGGGCGGAGGATGAGGGGTAACCGAAGGGATGCGGGTGGCTGTACCAGTTCCGAGAGTCCAACACCTGCTGCCCACCCCAGGAGGTCGTGGCATTTGAACACAGCGTCTGAGAGCTAGTCCCCGGCGTAGGGAAGCTACACGGCGGAGGGAAGGGGAAGGCGGACAAAGCCACCCAGTTTTGCCAGTGAGCATAGCCCCAGTAATACTGCCACATCCACTGCTGTAACTTTACGCAATATTCCGTTGTCACGGTGGTTTGAGGCTGCTTCGCATCCATTTCCTGGCAACACTTGTCACTTTTGCTCGAAAACATGTCTGACCCACCTCACAGGCTCTCCAACTTTACGAGAAAATCTTTTTAAAGGTTGTTACGCCTTCACGTAATCCGCCTTTAGCTCCGTTCATTACACCCGCTGCCGTTTTAGCATAGCATTACTAGCTAGTATGTTTGTAAATAAAGGGATTTCCGGGACCGCCCACCTTTACATTCCACAGTGCAACGTAATCTTCAGACAAGTCTTTGATGATTTCCACCTCTATATTAATTTAAGATGTTGTGTGAAAAGTCATGTAATGTCTGTGCTGTGTACCTCCACGCACCTTTATGATGAGAAAAAGGCTAATGTGAAATATCCGTCTGTCAATAATGGTATATTCCATTTAAAGGAGAAGTCCGCCCTTTTTTAAATGTTCCTGGTCCTCTCATCAGGGTCATCATTCCCTATAGCACGTGAAGCGAAGAGTATAAATTGCATATTTTCAAAATTTTGCGGTATCTGATTGGTTGTATTTTAATCAATGAGCTTTAATGTCATCATAAAGTCAAACGTATACACTTTATACACAGTGGGCTTCATTCCTGAAATATCCTTGCACATAAAGTAGTTCTTACACATGATTTTACTTTCTAGCCCTCTGTTGTCTCACAGAAGGACAAAAAAAAAACCCTATGTTGTGTACCTCTTGTATCTAATGTCCGTATGTTATTATTTGGCTACAATTCATGCTTTTGACTGTTTCTTTTTTTTTTTCCAACTCAATTTTCAGTGTGACTAGGAACCTCCAAAAGTGTTTTTAGCATCATCACATTGAATAAGTTGCTCTTTGTCTCAAATCTATATGACAAACAGTGGTAGAAAGATTCATCTTTCACCAAAACATAGAATCTATCTGCAAAGGAAGAATCTGTTGTCACGACAACAACATTGCCTGTCTTTTATCAACATCCTCAATGATGCAGGCACTCCATCGCCAGGTATCTGACAGTCAACGTGACTTCACCTTTTCATACACAGGAAGCTTCTAAAATAATGTTTTAGGGTACCTAAACTTTTTTTATGTTTTAAACTGTTAGTTCTTTCAGTTATTATTCAAATTGCTGCCAAATGTAGCTGCAGAAGCTGACTCCTGACATGATTGGCTGCTCACCACCGGGCATCACCAATGGTCCAAAAGTCTCCAGTATTTAATATATGTAGATTTATATCTCAAAGATGAAACTTAACAATTGTAGCTGCTATATTGGTTTGTCTGTGTTTCAAGTGAAGCTTCATCATGGAGATGTGGTCTGCAAAGCTTCAGTGGACTCAGAGCGACAGCATTTACTTATTGTTTTTTTATTTTAATGAATGTGTTCAAATAAAGACATTACACAAAATAATTTGTCCACTTAATATACAGCCATTTATTTACAATGTAAATGAGGTCCATCAGAGGTCTTGCTTTATCAAGACATTTCAACAAAGACTACATAGCTACTTTGAGAAATGAAGGTCATAGGTTGAGGAAACCATGTCAATAAAGAATCCACGATGCTGGGATTGAGCTATTCAAGTGTAATGGCCTTCCTCTTGGTCCCAGCTCAAAGAGCACAACCTTTAGACGTCACCACAAGAGAGCAGCAGAGATCTACTCATCCAAGTTAACGACATCTAAACTAAAATACTATCAGACAAATCACATTTTCTGTTTTACTGACATGCACTATATATCTTCAATAGTATCAAGAAATGCCTCACTGCTTTTTTGTGTTTTTTTTTTTACTTATATGTATGTTGTGCCCATCAATATTAAATAATACTATGCTTTTGGCCACACATAACCACATTACGGGGTTGGGATCCAGACTGCAGGTATATTACTGGCTCCCAAAATATCATTTCAGTGACAAATCAGCTGTTAAACCCAGAGGGCATCAAGATCAAAACTATAAGAACTCAAAAAAGCTGCAGCGGAAATGGCTTTGACAAAAAATAAACCTGCTGGGTAATCAGCTGACGAAATGCTAATTTGCTCTCTCTCTCTCTCTCTCTCTCTCTCTCTCTCTCTCTCTCACTCACACACACAATACACACATGCATACCACATTCACACATCTTTTTAATGCACTCTGAAACCTCAGATGTCTCTCCTACTTCTCTCTTTCTCTGTCTGACTCCCCCTTTCTTTCAGTTTACTCCCCCTCTTCTCTGATTAAAGGGGAGGTGTGTGTGTGTGTGTGTGTGTGTGTGTTGGTGGGGGGGTATTTGCTGACTGGGCTGGCCCAGCTCTGTGGGTGAGGTGTTAGGTCTGCCAGTTCTAAATGATTGAGCCTGACCCAGTGAATGGAGCCAGTGAAGCGGACGCCAATCCGACTCCAATGAGTGTGATCCCTGTCGATGACTGTGCCCAAAAGTAATCGGGCCCAAATAAAAGCTGCGTCTGCCAAACGCTGACCCCCATAGAACCCAACAACCTCGAGGGATTACGGCTGTGGAGGTGTGTGTATTTGTGTTATTTGTGCGGGTGTCTGTCGCAGTGAGTGTGCTGGAAGAGGGGTTAGTGAAAGGGGAGTTTGGGGGAGCTGGTCACCAGTGGTAAGGGGCAAAGTATCACCCACTCAAGCACAGTTTAGAAGTGCCAGTAGGTTCATGATATTTGTGGCTTTTGCACATATTTAATCTGAAAATATTGCATGTTAATCTTCATATCCACTCTTCATTTAATGCATTGTTATTGATACATTTTAATGCAAAGCCAAGATGGACTCACTCACTGGCATGGCAGACATTTACTTCAGAAGATTTTAGATTAGAGAATGACCTGTCAAAGGCAGCATCAACATCCCATAGCACTGCATGTGAGACAGAAATAAGGTTCACACAGTTCTTAGAGGTCTTGTGAAACAGCTTGCTGTGTCTATAGAGGAAGTCCATCGTGCTCCTAGACGTACACGTAGAGAACAAGGCCACCAAATATTTTTTTTAATCCAAGATTCAGTCCTTGCACGCATTTTTCTGACGTGCAGGACATTTGATTTGCAGAGAAGAAATAAAAAGACTTGAGTTTTGCCACTGTAAATTTCTTGTATTCACATATCTTTTGTCAGCAAAATAGTTCAACAGGGTCAGTTTTGAAGCCACATATCAGTTCAATCCATCGGTGTGAATTATGGTGGCATGGGTGAGTTATAAACCTCCCAATAATCAAGCTGGACAAAATAACTCCACCAAAATAATCACTTAATCATCATGAATGAAAAATATTAATTGTTGCACGACATACTGTGGTGATGTACTGTAGACTCTTTTCATTGCAGCGTTTTTCACGTTACTAGGCCAACACAGTTCCAATTAAAAGCTTTAATCATGGCTGTGTTCCACTTGTTTTGCTGATGAAAGACAAATGCAAGATATTTGACATGCAGCATACAGAGAGACAAATTCATGTTTTATTTTTATGCAAATTACAAATGGGATGATGATGAAACATGCATCATTAAATATTGCTTTAGTATCATTATATGACATGCGTTACACGAGTAACAGCAAAGCGACCTGCAGACGGATTGAATTTGTAGCAGAGATGGCAAAAAGTCACAAGTGTTACAAGTCGAGGCTACAAATTTTCATTGCCTCCACGGTGCATGTTGTTGATAGTGGAACCCCAACCACTCATTGTATGTGTGTGGTGGCAAATGAACGTGTTCACTTGGGTTTTGCGTTTACATCAGTGCCATTCAGAGCTGGATTTGACCTGGGCGTGACTAAACCTGTTCCTACTACAGACAAAGCCAGATGTTAGCCAGTGCTAGCTAAGTAGCAGCAGGCTCCACAATCCCTTAAGGTCTCTGATAATCTTATAACATTAAAAAGTTTAAGCTCCGCAACTTTAGAATGGCGCAGACAAACTGCTGAATGGGTTCTTTTTAATTCACCTTTCTTTACTGGCACTAAAACAGTGAAAACTTCATCCTCTATCAGGAAGCAGTTGCCTGGTAACTCCTTCGGTCATGTGGCATTTTGCTGCACTTCATGTAAAGTTTCCACAGATAGCGGCACATCTGTGGTCTTAGCCTACGGTGATTTTTTTTTTTTAATTTCAATGCTCAGATATTTGTCGGTCGTCTCCTGTTCAATGTGAGAACTGTAGGAAAGATTTAGCTTCATTCTCAGCTCATGCAGATTTAACGCTGGCATGTTGCCTTGTACGACCTCTCACTGGTCTAAGCTCTCAGTCCATAGAAAGATTAAAACACACCGGTCACAATGTAGCTATTGGGTCGCAGGTTAAAGAAATGAACAAAGCATTCGTCAGACATCCAGGGAATGTAGGGAAAGGGGTCACCCTGCTGTGAGAGAGGAGGGAGGGGGAGTGTGTCACGTGATATACGCATAAAGTAGTTTTTGTTAAAAAACAAATAAGTCAAACACCATGTAAAGACAGAAAGAGGTTTCTGAAGTTTGTGACGTTGGTCTCCCATGTTCCTTGTAATTCCATAGTCTGAAATAGGATTGAGCTCTTTTGATTCACTGATTTCATGCTGAGATGAAAGAGTCTGGAATGTTGACAGTCTTTACACTGCTCCATATTTTTTCTGACACTTTTTAAGCAGCTGCAGCTATGTGAATAAAGAGGAATTAAACTGCCTCGTCTGCTGAAGCAGCAGAGGGAAGTCCTCACAACCTTTAACACAGAGAAGGGAAAAATCACTCGTACATGTTTTGGCTTTGTCTTTAACAGTGGGAACCAATTTATTGAATTATGTCTGCTTCCCTGGAGCCCTGACAGGAACACCCATGGGGAGTGTGGGTTATGAGAGCACCGAGCAAAAGACCCCTCCTTCTCCCCTCACCTAACCCTCTTTATTTCCTGCATGAAGTACAAGCACCTTTCCTGTGATGCTGGAACAGTACCAACTCTTCCCTTCTTCAAGAACTATTTCATCATTCATTTATCATGAATAATCGTAATTCCACACTTTCTACAGCTGCCTCTGGAGCAGCAATGGCTTTTAGAGAACGTATTTCACAGATTTTGTGCTTCAGATGATGATACATAAATCTTACTTTGAGGAATACCGGTCATGGGAATTTTTACACTACATCTTCACCATCACACCCTTCTCTATCCCTGCATAGGAGTTGGATTCATCTTGTTCTTGCTTGAGCCCCTCCAGAGGCCGTACTGAAGTTTCTTTGAGCCATAGTCTGAACCCCTATCCGCTCCTGGTGTCTTTGCCATCACTTTGTGTTAAGAAGAAGGTACTTAGTACAAAAAGTGCTGCAGGAAGGACTTTTTTTTTTTTTTTTTTTAGGCCAAGCTGGAAGTAAGCATCCCCATGGATTCAACAAGAAGCCAATGGGATTTTTATATGGAATTTTGGACGATTGCTGAAAATATATTATTTGTCAAACAAGATAATCCTCACAAATGAAGATTACATGATTTTTAAAGCATAAATACAATCGCTAGTGGGAAAGTAGCATGAACTTGCCTGGTGAGACCATCCGGCTCTCACACTGAGGGTTGAGCCATGTACACACAGCTCTAAGTGCATTTTCTGAAGAAATAGACTCAGTAAAAGCCTTCAGACAGGGAAAGGGGTACACACTGATGGCATTTCTCATCGAAAAAGGCATTTTGGAATTTGTCAGGATTTGTCATGTGATGGCGTCACATTTTTGTTAAGCTGACTGGCTGAAGGAGCTTGTCTGTCAATGCAAGTCCTTCACATAGAGGCTTTAGATAAGAAGGGGTCCTGAAGTAACTAAAGGGCGTTGTTTTTGAGATACAGACGGTCACACCAACTACACCATGGACACCACAATGACACCACAGCTAAGATCTGAACTTCTACTCATTTCAGTGTGAAACAAAAAGTTAATACATCGTCACCTTGTGTTAATCACAGAGCTTATTTCAGACATTTCACCAAAATGATCCCTTTTACTTCGAGATGAGGGTTCATGCTAATTCATTTCCAGGTTTTTAGAAACAGTCTACTCCCTGTACTGTTCTTCTGCCTATGCTAAACACATATACGTGTGTGAATACGGTGTAAATCATAAATCAACTTCAGTCAGTCCATTCACCATTCAGCTTTTCCACCCTTCAGATGTGCCTGACGAGACAAAGAGCGAGGCGAAGCGTCGACCCACCAAGGTGCTTGTTTGCTTAACGTGCAGCTGTGCCTTGCAGGGAAGGCAGCTGAATGCTTTCCCGGTGAGTTTCACACGGGCGTCTTCTCAAACATCTGCAAACCCACTGACCTCAAATATATAGCTGTACAGTTGAACCTAATAAAGAAATCTCTTCCAGCCCTGTATTAGTGGTTAGCTTTCCTTACTTTTATGGTATTGCTGTCAGAGTGTTTGTGTGTTCACATTAACTGGCTACTCCAAACCCATAAAATTAACGCTTCATCAACCGATTTTTCAGAGCCGATTTATGGCTGTGCTGTGATAAAAAGCAGACTCAGAGATGTTTGCTGTTTGCTGTCTGTTTACAAGCCACTTGAGAAATCTCATCCTGTAGCTGCCGGCTTCCGTTTTCCTCCCGCCCTATCACAGGCCGCAGTTATCTCTCTTATGCATTGTGGGAAAAGACCTGTTCCATGTCTCTAAGTGTCCATCAGGACATACCTTCCTATCAGTCTATTGTTTATTTGATGTAAGTTTCCTGAGTAAATGCCAGATTGTCTGTGTTGAATCCAAATCTTGTTATCATGGAATTAGACAATAGTTTTTTTTTCACTTGATTTTGCTTGCAATTATTGTTTATATCTGCTAAAGGGGGTCATTTTTTTCAGTTATGATTGTCTGTCAATAAGATTATGCAGAAACTAAAAGAAAATTTCACCAAATTTGGTGGAGGGGTGCAGGATGAGCCAAGGAAGAATCTATTTATTTTGGGACCAGATTAGTGATGGTACAGAGCAGCAAGAAGGTTCCAGGTTCAAGCCCTGACACCAGCACGGGATCTTTCTGTGTGGAGTCTCCATGTTCTCCCTGTTCCTGTGTGGGTTCTCTCTGGTACTCCGGCTTCCTCCCACAGTCCAAAGACATCAAGAGGGGACGAGGCTGATTGATACTCTAAATTGACCGTAGGTGTGACTGTGAGTGTGAATGGTTGACTATCTATATATGTTGTATGTGATGATTGAAATACTGCCACCTGGTGGCAACAGGAAATTGGGGGGGTTATTACACTCTGATGTGCTCCTCAAAGTGGGGGGGACCAGATCCATCTAGAATTTGACCAGAAAAGCCGTAAGAACTCGGTGATGAGTTACTGTTGACACAGTAGCAGTGTTACCATGGCGGGGGAGTAAACTGATATTTTGAACTGGACGGATCTTTTCAAAGCTTCCCACCTTTGATGATTGTCCTGGAGAGATCACCAACCAACTTTTTATTTACATCGAACTCGCATTATATTGTCTTCACGTGACGTGCATTCTAGTGCCACCTGGTAGATGCAGGAAGTGCTTTTTTCCCCCCAAATGAGCACATTTGTCTGCACCTTCATGCAAGCAGCTATGTGAGGCCAACAGAACAACAGAATTCCCAAATCAGTAATCCCATTACTGTGGTTGGTTTGAACCAATATGATTATTATATGGCTAATTCACGCCTTGGATAACCCTCTCAAGTATCGATCAGTTATGAGGCTGTCACAATTGGCCAAAAACGCTGGTCATCAGTGCTTATTCTGGAGGACAAAGTGAACTGAAGCCTGCTTTGTTGACAGTGACACCAGAGCAGACAAAAGTCAGAGTGACCTTGAAAGAATCGCTCAGCCATACCACCTGCATTAGAAGGTCAGTGTGCATACTTATAGCATAGAAACCACAACAAAGCACAATGCTGCCACGACTTTATCCACTTTGCTTCCTTGTCTGAATGTTTGTCATAAGAGGTACATCCTCACTGTCTGGTGCAGGAGCGCGAGTTGTTCTTCGGCTGATATGCTCATGCATCAGACTGTAATGTCTGGCTTCCTTTTTGGGTCACACCTACACAACGAGCTCAATAACACCTGGACTGGAGAGCAGTGGAAACAATTGATTTTCATGCTGACTTGCGCAAGTTTAATGAAAAATAATTCCAAATAGGGTTATGTATCGTACATTCTTGCATAAGCAGTTAAAAGTATTTAATCTGCCATTACTTATGGGCTCATAAACACTAAACATGTGACTGTTTCATTTATGAAATTGTAGAATTAGCAATTGAAGTTTTTTTCCCTCAAGAGAAGTTCCGTCCTCTTCATGCTGGGGCTATAAAATAAACCGCTCTGTGTGTTCCTGAGTTCTCTCTGAAGCACAAAGACTGCTTCATGTGAACAATAACACATCTACACAAGTATGGTACTTCCCGTCTTGCGTAACACAAACACACACGCACATGCGCGCATACATTCAAGCTCACATTCACAGATGCACAACATCGTCACATCAGATTAGCGTTTCCCTGACTCAATCCACTGCCACCCTCACACCACTCCAGATTACAGATCACATGTCCTGTCACACAGTAGTTGTAGGAGGAGTGTGATGACTTATGAACACGCAGCAGAATAATACCCACATATGGTGCTGACTAAAGTTTTTATCTGCATGTTTGTTTCTCAAAAAAATGCAATACATGCAGAAAAGATGTGTATAAGCAGAAACCCCCAACCACTGAGTTTGCTTTGAAGTCTTCTCCTGTGTGTGTGTGTGTGTGTGTGGGGGGGGGGGGGGGGGACCCATTGTGTAGGGCTGGTTTGTATAGCCTTACTTTAAAGATTTCCTTCATCCTTCCTCTGAGCTATACAATCACTCACAGGGGTCTCATTGGAAGCTGCGCTTTGACGGGAAGTCTTGCTGGGATGATTTGAAAAGCAGTGATTCTTTTGTGGTGTCCTCAAAGGCAAACATGTACTTCCTCATATACAGAGAAAAGGCTGTTAGATTGTCAGCCGACTCAACACTCCATTTACGATATGATTAGTTTCCGTCTTTATTAAAAAAACTCCTCAATAATAAACTGAGGACATTGTCAGTGTCTCTGGTATGGATTCACATGTCTAGACGTCAATCTATGATGCAAAACAGTGTCCTTTCCTGGAATTTGAAACATTTCTCTGACTGTTTTGGGGTGATGATACCAGCCTGCCCCTGTGCAACCAGACTAGGCACAGCTTGCATAACATTCGTAGACTTGTTGGTGAAGTCAGAGTTCACTCTTAAGTAAAAACAATAGCAAGTTTCAGTGATAAGACGCCTTGTTGAATGGCAACCAGTCACCCCTACTGTTATGTGAGGCCTCATCTTTCTGGCTAGCTGTTTGGTTGCCCTTGGAGACGGATCTCAGGTCAGCATAGGTGATATGATCCTGGAGAGGTGATGTGTGCTCAGTGTTTTTTCATGTGGAGGAACAGACTTGTCAGCAAGCCTCCTACTCTAAGATGTAAGATGTGTGTCTCTAGAGGTGGTCATAAGGTCGTCCACACCCTCAAGCTGAAACCCAAGTCCAAAAACATGGAGTGGGAGTGGGATTTGAGCTGTAGGTAGAGAGGGAATAGTCCACTCACTCTCTTTAACCTTGAATTTGCCTGAAAGAAGTTTCAGCAAACCAAAACAACAAAGTTAATAAGTTCAGATTTACTTCAGCAGGGTTTTTCTGCTTTGTCACTTTATGGGACAGAAAATATGTGAGGGAATGACCATTAAACATTAAACTGTATGGTGTATGGCATTTCGCCCTGGGCTATGGCATTTCGCCCTGGGCTATGGCATTTCGCCCTGGGCTATGGCATTTCGCCCTGGGCTCAATCCCTTGGTGACAATAAAGGCAACTTGGTGGCACATTGTTTTTTAAATGACATGCTGGCACAGGTGGTCATGGTGCCAGCTCCAGTGAGTTGATACAAGTAAGCGAATGGAACCTTTGAGAACTTTCAAGTTTTACACAGGCCTGAACACTGGGGTGTATAGACATTATTCTAACAGACAGTGCCATGGTTTTGCAACCATCAGCATCCCAGATACTCTCTTCATCCATCCCTCCATTCATCCATCCATCCATCCATCCATCCATCCATCCATCCATCCATCCATCCATCCATCCATCTTCAACCACAGCTAAAGTCAGGTTGCACAGGAAGCAGCTCCAGCAATACTTCCAGTCAAGTATTTACCTTTACAAGCAGCCCCTCTTCAAGCAACAGTGTTTGTGAATTGGTGTAAAATATGATGATGCACCTTGCTTAATTGTATTTACATTACATAAAGAAAGGCAGAATTAACTACAAAAGTCATGCAGCTTGTGTATTGAGGTGATTGCCAGAGTTTAAGTTAAGGACAAGCAGAGGACAAACAGAGGACAAGGGTGTTAACGGCTCAGGACAAGTGGAGATTTCCAGATGTTATGCAAAGGATGTGAGTTCATTCTTATAAAGACCGGGACAATCTTCAGTAAAACAAAGCAACTACGGCTTATCAGAAACAAGAATGCAAACACACACACACACACACACACACACACACACACAGCATAGTGGCATAGTTCAGAAGTGGTCACGCAGCAATAGGAAGGTTAATGTTTTGATCCCTCTGCTCTCCAGGGACGGAGTCCTTGAGGGAGACATTGATCCCTCAGTTAGTCCTGATGAACTGGTTGTAGGATCTTCCAGCATCAGAGCGAATGACTGAATGTTGATGCAACAGTTCTTTGATAAAAAAAAAAAACATTCCCCAGAAGCTTAAAACTGGGTAAGAGTGGGTGCGAGTCGCACATGTAATAGTTCAGATTCTGCACAAGCCAAACTGAAGAGGAAGTTAGAATACGGAACGTCACAGCTCCAGTGTGTCCTGTACACTTTGGCAAGCACACCTTTCACACTTCTCTCAGCAGGCCTCTCACTGTCTTGCTTCTTCCTGAGCAGTTTCCCAATTTGCACTCAGCAACAAGCACTTCTTGTATAAGGTTCAGCTGAGGGAAGCTGAAGAAGATCATTACCTTTCCTCCCCTGTGGAAGTGGAAAGACTCGTGTCATATTTGGCCAGAGAGGTGATTTTGCTCTTTTGTTTCGCTCGCTTCCATTTCACTGTGAATCATACCTGACTAGGTAGGAGTTAGTCTGGTGGAGGTGACAAAGAAAGGAAGAAAATGTGTATCTGTACATGATATAATTAAACAAACTACAGACCATCAAGTCAAGATGTCCTGCATTAGATAGGGAGGTGAAGATCTCCCTTGCCTCCTGTTGCTATCCCAACAAAGTGATGGGAAACCTGCGGAACACAAGCAACGCTGCACCCTCAAGTCAATCCATAGCAGATGTGATCTTGTCATGCTTTTGATGTATTTTTTTTTTCAAGTGTACAACAGAAGGAAGATCCAGACATTAAGGAGGCAAATGCTGGAGTCTGCAGATGAGTCAATGTGTATTTGAGAGACGCTTAGTTTCCCTTTAAAACTTTACTAGCGAACAGAATTTAACACCATGTTGTTGTTTTTTTAAATCAGTTTTGCAATGTGTTTTAGAGGAACATGGAAAGTTTTGGGGGAAATTTGCCTATTTTCTGTCCTCCCTAGATCAAGACAAAAAGATGGATATATTTTTCTCCTCTGTACATACAACAGGCAGCTGAGACCCACAGAGACCAGCTGACTGCAGGATAACCCTTAGCACAAAGAAAGGTAGTGGATGGGCAGGTTAGCATACCTCTGACAACCATCATTAAATAGATACGTTTTGGGATCTTGGTTTGTTTGAAAGTAATTTTCCTCACCCTGTCTTGTGAAGTTGGCCATGATTAGAGGGAACACTCACTGGATCTTGTCATCAACAAACTTTATGATTTGCGGGCCCAATTTTCTAGGTGACACATTAAATCACTGCACCCAGTCAGGAAAGTAGTCTAGATCATGTATGTAACGCTAAAATGGTCGTGTCAAAATTGTTATTTCAGAAAAAAATGTTATGCACAACTCTAGTTATATCAAAACAAACAAACAAAGTTTGGGAGGAAAGTGTATTTGATAATGTTTAACTGATGTATGTTAACACTTCCCATTCACCCCTATTTATTGTGCTAAGGTAACCAGCGGCTAACAGCCAGTCTCTGTGGGTCTCAGCTCCCTATTGCACACACAGAGGAGAGAATGGAATCTGCCCTCTCATCTGACTCTGTGAAGGATGCTCAATTAGCGTGTTTCTCTGAAAGTGTTCCATTAAACAAAGACGATCTTTTATTTTCAGATTAAAAAGAAAAGACAACAGCTGGCTTTCAGAGGTTTTTTTTAAATATAATATATATCATGTCCCTTGGGAGTGATTGGAATCTGATTTTTGGTGGAAGATTGTGGGACTTTTTTACTCAGAAATCCCAGCTGGGCAACATAAACCCAGAAGACTGTGTCTTGTGCCAAACTGCATCTGTTGGGAGTAAGTTCAGAGATTCATACTCTTCTCCCTCATTGCAGCGCTTACTGGGTTAAAGCTTATCTTTGAAGCATTAAAAAACATGGCTAATGACACACTAACTCCAGTGACCTTTGCTAGCCGTCCCCTGTGGTAACCTCATCCACTTGGCATCTTCCCAAAAGTTCAACTACAGCGTGTCCTCGACTACCGCCACTATTGTCCAAGCAGAATGGAACAAGAGTGTCGGCCCACAGTTCCACCTGTTTCAGCTGTTTTGACCATCAGATCCAATCAGTGCTATCGTCTCTTTTTCCTGTCATGGGAAAGTCGGTGTCACCTCTGGAACAATCTCTCTTCCTCCTAGAAAAGAAGCTTGACCCTTGGCCAAAGGGTGGGGACGACCCAAAAAGTTTCTCCATGTATGTACAGCTTCCAGAACAAGTGCTGCGGGAAATTTTTGGCCTTGCAAAAAGGAAAGGGGGTTCGGTTTCCTCGCAGACTTCTCTGCATGATGCCCTCAGGAGTTATAGAGTTCACATTCCTCCAGGACTCCCCGCCAACACACATCATACATCATCACGGTGACGTTTAAGTGAAGAATGTTTGAAGCCTTTCATTTTCCCCTGGGTTTCAAAACAAGTAAACAAAGAACTGTACGAGGGAAAATATCTGATAATGTGGAATAATTACAGTAACGCTCCCATAGAATTAAACCATTAAAGTCAGGAAATCAGCTTGTCAGCTTAAGTGTGGGTATGTTCCCATTAGAGCATGTTTGTGTGCAGCATTCCTCAGCATGCCCCCATGATTAGAACGCTTTGAAGAACGCGATTATTCAGTTTGGGCATTAAACCATTTAAATAAGACCGATGCGCTGACAAATTAACAACGACCGTGACAATGAACTCTCACACACTGTGTTTTGACAAATGTTCAATCATTTTTATTCAAATCACCACAACAATTCCAAATGAAATCATAATGTGTCATGTTGGAAAACAGAGGCACGTGAATTTTAATTTGGCAACACAGTGAGGATAAAGAGTAGGAAGAGCAGAACAGGCCATTACTTTTGTTGGGTTTTACGCTCATTAAACTGAGCCTGTCATCCAGTAATGTGTTCAACAAGAAGGCTGAAGGGACCGCGTCACATCTCCTTCACGTACGTTCTCACCGCCACCACGTCGCCCATTATGCATTTCTGTAAAGAGAGAGAGAGAGAGAGAGAGAGAGAGTAGGGGGAGTCAGAAGTGCTAAAGATGAAAAAACTGGTTCAGTATAATGACAAAGCTGGACATACATCAATCTAACTAATGAAGATATTAGAACAGCTCTCAGTATAACTCAGTTCAGGTTACAATGAAGCCTCTGAAACGAGCATTAAGATAAATGAACATCTCTCTCCAACTGATTTGGTAAAAACTCAACATTATAACCCTCATGAAGAGGAGATTAATGCATGAATACAGAGCTGGTTTATTATCCTGCATGTATCAGTGCCTGATGAACTGGAAAGTCAGTGCATACTTTGTACAGGGGAAAAATTTAAGTCTTGCTGGCAATGTTAACTTTTCTTTCTCTCTCTCTCTCTCTCTCTCTCTCTCTCTCTCTCTCTCTCTATATATATATATATATATATAATTCAGAATTATTAATCTGATATAAATATTCCAACAGAAAATGGCTGATTTATGTAATTTCAGTACCTACTGGCATGGCACGGCTCGTTATATTACAAGATATGCAGCACAGCTTCCTTTTTTTTAATCAATGGCATAATTATTATTTTACTATCATTTCCGTTTCATGGGCAATATGGAGAGTTTTTAAAAGTTGAAAGGCGGAAGATGCTCATCACGTGTGGGTTGTAGTATTCTGACAACAGCTCACTGTAGGGTTCATTCACGTTATAGCACAAATATTCCCATATCTTTTTCAGGCCTGTTTTCATGACCATACATTCCATGAAATATTTCTTTACACACGAAAATACAGAGAACTCCAAGTTCGCATTTGCCATTGTATATTTAATTAAAATGAATGACAAACTATGCGGCTTACAAGCGAAAATTAAATTTCCCAATCTATCCACTTCAAATGCAGGAAGTTATGGACCAAATTCCTAATTTTCCAAAATTTTCTGGCTGCTTTTTTTTTTTTTTCGTTTTCAAATAATTGCCATGTTCCATTCTTTTCATGACTGAATGAACCTTTCAAATGTATCAAACGTGAAAGTTTGTCCAGAAATGTGAGATAGACATTCTAAATCATGAATGCTGCAAACTATTTTAACTCATACGTGATGCATTTATGTCACTAAGTTACTTTCGAGATTTATTTGATCATATTTGGGAGGGGAAAAAAAGAAGCATGCAGAGGTGAAATCCTCACCGCTATCAATTTTCCATCTGTCACCTCCCTCTCGATATTCGTCTCTTTTCCATCCCAGCTCTGTTTCTGCACCAGCTTGCCGTTCTCCAGGGTCACCACGGTCTGCGGGGCAGAGAACAGAGACAAGCCGTTACCTCCAGAACAGAGCAGACTCGTGATGATGATGATGATGATGGTGATGTGATGATGATGATGATGATGATGAAGGTGGTGAGGTGGTCCGGTCCGCACGAACCCTGGTCTTCCTGTCGTCTGCGGTCGTCTCTTCAAAAGGCTCGTTGAGCTTGAATTTGATTTCAGTCGTTTTGAACGCGCTCTGAGACTTCATGCAAACAATCCCTTGATCATCCACGGTCACTATCAAGTTGGGCTTGGTTCGATTCCCCACCTGCCGGGTTGCAAATCCTACACCTGCGTAGAGGCGAATGCATTACTACACCTGCATTTGTCATCCAGGAAATACTCTCGATTCTATGATTAATGGACAACACACAACTGCCACACACTAACTTACCAATTGCTTTCATGTAGTCATCAAAGTTCTCGCTGGAAATCATCTTCCACGTCCCGACAAACTTCTCAACCATGGTTGCAATGTCTGGTGCGAATTCAACCGACAAATAAAACAGAAGACTGACTGAGGATTCAAACTGTGTGGGAACAGGCTCATGGTGCTTTTAAAGGGTCAGGGGCCCACGTCCAGCTGCAGAGTGGCACCCAATCACAGCCCGCCACGTCACGGCACGAAACGGTAAGATCCCGCCTCCCCCACAATCAGCATCTGTCTTATTAAGGCTTTCTTTAAAAAAAAAAAAAAAAAAGTCTTGCTGTTGTTTTGTCATTATATCCCATATGAAATCAGTATCTGGTCCTTC
The DNA here is from genome assembly GCF_037954235.1 of Aulostomus chinensis. Lineage (NCBI taxonomy): Eukaryota > Metazoa > Chordata > Actinopteri > Syngnathiformes > Aulostomidae > Aulostomus > Aulostomus chinensis. Next base: position 7,119,610 of record NC_141341.1, on the reverse strand, counting down.
ATTTGATAATAAAAAGTTAAATAAAATCAAAAGCTGAACAAATGTTCATAAAAAAATTTGCACCATGCAACCCCTGCAATTCTTACAAGTGTTTAACCACTCCAAATCAGAGGCTACCAAACTTTTAAGCCACCAAAATAAAGGTGGAAGAGACTCACAACCGCAACCGTCCCCGAAGGTGTTTGACACGCGCTACAAAACGTCTTTCAAGCAAATCCACCATAAAACTATGTCTATCTTTTGTAAACAGCTTGCATTGTCCAGTTTGGAGATCTTTGACTAAAAGAACACCAGTTTGATTAAAAAAACAAACAAAAAAACAGCACAGTCATCAGTAAAAGCTTAAAATATGAATCAAAAAGTCTTCTGGGTTATCAATATAAAAGTTTTATCTTTAAAAACTGGTTAAAACCCAGGAACTGTATAAAGGTGAGAGGGGACAGGATTTCAGTTATCTGTGACTGGGTGAAAGGTTTTTTGTTTGTTTGATTTTTTTTTTTTTTTCCCCAGTGGCACTGCATGTAAAGCACAATGCCAAAATACATCTCCGCCTGGTGTGTCAAAGGTTGGAGCTTGCATAACGTTCCCTCAAATGCTAGAAAGGTCTCTTTTATCAGGAAAATGCCACATTATGCAATGAAACATCATGACTCTGGTCCGATCGCAGCACGGCTCTCTGGTTAAAGCATTTTAATTCTCAATGTGAGAGTTTATATGGACTAAAGAAAAATGATGTCATCAGAATCAGAGCAGAGTAAGTTAAAATGATCAAAGATCAACACACTCACAACAGAACCAATACAATTAAATTCACATTTGTTTGGTATTTTTTATCAGCAATAAATTATATACAGATCGATGCGATACAGCTGTATCTAAATATCATTTTTTTTGGAGAGCAATTTTGGGCTGCAGATCCTTGGCCATGCAGCGGGACTGAAACGCCTTCATCATCTCATCGGTGGTCAGGTTGGCTCCCTTCATCAACAGCTTCTCTCCATCGGCTGTGGAAGACAAAGAGACAACAAGGTGACTCACAAGGCCACGACGGCCGACCGCATTATTGCTGAGGCTAAAAATAACAAAGGGGAGAAGAGTCAATTCTGAGTAACACAGGATGAACTACTGCACTGCTGACCTATGGCAGACATTTCTACTGGTGATTCAGAGTCTCAAAAGACTGTGTGATGTCATGCAAGAACCAGTACCAGAACGTACAAGTCTGATATGTTCGCATTTACACAGCCGTCTTTCGTACCAGCTTAGCAGTACATTGAAAATGGTCCTACATCATCTCAGGTTAATTTACTTTTGCATTACAAAGTCTCAAAGACTTGTGACAGACCAGGTTTGCGAAGTTAACAGTCGAATGTGAAAGGGTGAGTCAAGCTGCAGGATAGGAGTCATATTAATTGGCTCGACCATGTTGTTACATTCTGTTTGGACAATAAAGGTGAAGCAATAGAAAAGCTACCACCAGCCTTGTGTGACTCATCTTTTCTGAGTGACAAATTGACAGATTAGAACAACTATCAGAGGTTAACAGACAGGTAACAGCTAAATACAGCACTAAAAGAAGCTAACACATTGCTAATAGAGGCTAACAGAGAGGAAACAGACAAATACAACCTTTAAGATACTAAGACACTGATAACAGGGGTGAATTGACAGGTATCAGAGCCTACTACAATGCTAAATGATGAGGCTGACATGTAACACTATTCTAATAGAATACTAAAAGCTGCTGGAACACTCATAAGAGAGGCTGATAGGCAGGTAACGCAACCACATGGGAATGCTACCACTGATAGCAGAGGCTAACAGAAAGGTAACACAGTCAAATGTATTGTTAAAAGATGCTAATTAGGGTGTTAGCAGTAGCTAACAGGCAGGCAACGGCTTTTTCCAATGCTAAAAGATGCAACTATACTGACAGCAGAGGCTGATAGACATTTAATGCAGGCGAATGCATTGCTAAATTTTGCTAACACACTGATATCAGAGGCTAACAGACAGATAACAGCCAAATGCAAAGCAAAAGATGCTAAAACACTGATAGCAGAGGCTAGCAGGTAACAGCCTAATACAGTACTAAAACACATTAGTACACTGACAACAGAGGCTAATTTGAGGCTAACAGAGGTTAACCCACGCCATGAGCAACACGTGTTTCAGCTTATCTACAAAAAAATATTTGTGTAGGAGCCAACATCTGTGCAGGTGTGGGAAACTTTTTTGGGCCAGCTTATGTCCGTTGTATCACATGTGGCGGTGGCAGAAGAGACGAGGATAACACGTGTTGTCGAAGTATTTGCTGAAGAAGCCAGAGGGAGTGTGAACAACTGTAGTTGTTGCTTGCTGTGTTTAGAAGGTTATCTGCACCTTTTCTAAACCTTTTGATATTTTGGTTGCTTGATCAATCATCAATACTGTGAAATGGTTATTGCACTGAGAGAATGTCTTACCAGTGAATTGCAAAGCAAAGGAATGGTGCAAATATCTTCAGTAGACTAGAAATGGCCGGCAACTAGACAACAATGAACACTCTATCCAATAAAGTCGATCTGTCAAATGCAGTTGAGCAACTCACCGTACGTAACATCCACGACAGGTTCAGATGCGTCATGTTTGACCACAGCTTTCACCTCACAGTTCAGGTTGGTGGCTCGGACCTTCTCTGAGCCCACCGCGTACAGGAACTTCCTGTAAGGAGAGGACAGGTGGTAGACTGTGACTATGCATATTTACATCTATATATTCATCCTTTTGTCCCTCTAATTATATGTCTTTTTTCATAAAAGCCCTTCTCGGGGTGGGTGTTGTCTGTGTGCTGTGTTCCCCATCAATAAATCATTAATAAACTAAATAGCAGACTTCTAAGGTGTTGCAACCTTTCTTTTTCACTTCATTACCGCGACATACTACAGAGGGTAGGATCGTGCCCCCCCCCCCCCCCCAGTCAGGTTCTACGGTCATTTTGATAACTGGTAACATCTAGGCAAGGTACAACGTGGTGATAATTTATTTTATTTTCACATCACCATTTATCCTCTGCACAGGAAAAAGGTTTGTATTTCAGGGCAAACGCTCGGGTTTTGCCTGCGAGTGTCAAATTCAGTATCTCCACTCAGTGAGCTTGGCATCTGCCTGGCCACGTATCTGGATGACGGGCTCGTGTTGGCACACTCAGATACGGCATAGTGCTGGGCCAGCACACATGGACTACTAATGGGGTTTTGTGACAGGGAAAAGAGTGGATCTATCATTGGCTTGGCTCCCCCTTTTCAGTCGATCACATGGCTTCTCATTTAAGATGAAGACATATTTTATCCAGCAGAAATGTTTGCCAATTCAGAATGAACAGTGGTGTCCTTCAGGTTCAGGACACCAAATCCTCAATCTCCTCTGCCCTTGAGCAAGGCCCTTAACCCTGACTGAACCAGTGAAGCCACTAAGATCCAATAGTTGTTGTATTGAATGGCTCCCACGTGAGAATGAGCCTAAATTTTAACTTCGCAGTCATGATAAGGGCGGTCCTGTAAAAGAGGGCATCACTTAAACTATATAAAGTTGTTGGTGTTATTCTTTTTTTTAAAAGAAGCTCAATAGGTCAGTTCAGTTCAGTTCAGTTCTTAGAGGGGGAAAAAAAAATCCGGAATAAAGTAGTAGTTAGTCCAGACAGATGGTTTTAAAAGGAGATATATTTGATCTATAACTGCAATATTTCAACACATGAATGTGAGTAACGTTGATATACGTCTGTCAAAATCAGACTCTCCTGTTAGTTTTGGGTAAACCTGTGATATACACCTTTATCGAGTTGATGGATCTAAGTAATGAGGATCAATAAGGCAGCTACAGATCAGCAGTGTAAGGATAAATATTGTGCAGGAAATAATTCAACCTTAATATAACATACGAAACCACGAAGCTCGAGTCACTCAGCAATAAAGTCTGTTAAAGGCAAATCAACATCGTAACCTGACTGTGAAATAACAAGGTGACTACCGCTCGTTTCGTCGTTCTGTTACCACTTCAGCCACCAGCAACGACACAGATTTGCACCAAAACACCTCAAACAAACGTTCCTTACCGCGTCGACCGGGAATTGGACTCAAAAGGACAAAAATGAATCGTTATATTCTTCACAGCCTTCAACAGCACGGGCACATTCTTGGCTGCCGCCATCTTTGTGGTGACCTCTCACCCCTACCAGCAAAAAATGGCACATCTCGCGATATCCAGTAGAGGGCGGCAGATGATAAATAACTAGAGCGTTCGGTCGTTGGCTCAGATATGAAGGCAATTGATGCTCGAGAAAAAACGGGAATCAGTCCACATAAAGGCATTATTTGAAGAACGAGAGTAGAGTGGCCTCATTTAAGCGGTTTCTATGTCTCTATTAACACGGGGAACAGTAGTTGATATTAAAAAAAACAAAAACAATGAAAGAAAAAATGAAGAAATGGATAAACAAATCTGCAAAATCCAAAACAAATTATTTTGAGTTATTACTGTGCTAATGGAATTTTTTTTGATAGATTAGCAACAAAGACTTTATCTGTGTTCAAAGATTTAATGAACTTTCTCCCACACAGCTCTGTTCTAAAACAAAAAAAACATAATATATAGCTATGATATTTGCTTTCAGTCCTTCACAAACCCAGAGGGGTCGTGATTTATTTCTTTGCGATGAATAGTTATGAGTTTAAAAGACTTATTGGCTGGAATACTGCAATAAGCATTATGTGGACATTGATCTCCCAAAATAGGTCTAGAGAGGGCGGCGTCAGCAATGACAGCAGGCGGGTTGGGTGTTAAATGTCAGATTTTACTGTCAGTACGGCTGCAGATGTTGGTTTCTATGTTTGAAGCCAATAGTGTAGAACATATCATCATGACTAGGCTCATTAATGGCATTGAAATAGCTTTTAAGCCTTTAAGTAATTTCTAAATACTGCACAGTTCATGGTCAATGGCGCCCTCAGTTCCACAGTGACATGACACGGCTCATTAAAGCAACTCAGGGGAAGTGAGTGTGCCACCTTCCTGTAATCGTCTGACAAACAATGTCACGGAACAGAATTACGCAGGAAAAGGACGAGTGGGGGTTCTGTCAGGCTCTAAGTCAATAAAGGAGGTGCTGCTCTTCAAATAGACAATCAAACAGACACATCTCCAAATCAAATAGACAAGCGGGATTGGAGGTGGTCCCCAGCTACTGCCGCTTCCTGCACTCAGCAGATGAAAAAGGTCAAAAACCTGTCAGCTTATAAAAAAAGAGCATTTCAAATTTTGACTGTTTCTGTGCTTGTGTCAAATTTAATTATGGCATGAACTAGGCCTGTGAAACGGGCCAGGATTTAGAGCCCTGCATCAAAACAACCAATTTTGGGAGAGGGAAGCTTGTCAAATTACATTTTTCACAGTAGCGTATAAACATGAGGGGGAGTTTAATTCTTGGTCACCTTTTGCCAGGAAGCTTATCAGAGGATCAGGCCGTTTGAGTCAGTGCATTCATGCAAGTCTCGCCTTTGACGGCTTTTCCTGACTTCATGTACGCTGCCTTTTCTGTGTGTTTTATATTGTATATGATTTGGTCGCGTGTTACATTTTCTTTTTTATATTTTTAAGCACATTGAGTTTGTAATACGAAGCGCATTTTGTTGATAAGCTTGACTTGATTTGGACTTTATGATATCCTGGTGTGAGTGTTTTCAAAGGTGCCATAAAAATAAAGTTATTCTGATTCTGAATATGATGATGGTTGTTTTGTTTGAATGTTTAATACTTTTTTCTGCTGGTCAAGGCAGACGTCCACCCACCGTGAGACTGGGACAAGGTTTCTGCTTGTTATTAAAGGTAGTTTTTCATCGCCCTGAGGAAATATGAGGTCTGACTAAATGAATTTAAATCATATCAAATAGTCAGACTCAAGTCCTGTTCTATTAGAAATGTGATCACTTTAGCTGTGATTTGGCTTAAACAAGCTTTTCTCCACATGACTTGTAAGATCTTTCTTTATCAGCTGGTTAACTCATGTCCAAACCTTCATTTTGTGCTTCCTGTTCCTCAGTTTAGCAGACTGTAACGGGGTATTTTTATCTGTTTTCAGGGCGTGTGGTGAACAAATGTGTTGTTCTCCGATCAGCACAGTTGAGCTCCTGACTCCAACATGCCTCAAGTCTCTTTCCTGAATCAATCTGACCCGGCCTTTGACATTGGGACACTAAATTTAGACACACACAGCTACTGAGAGGCAGAGGCATTTCCTAGACCCCCCCCCCCCCAACCTCCCCCCATGCCTAGTTTGTTGTATTCTTCCAGTATTGAGCAAGTGGGGGAGAGGGTGATCTGAAACAATGAATCCTCGAGGGAGTTGCTGACCTGAAAGAAACCAGCGGTATTGTCTAGGTGCAGGAGTTCGTCTCTCAAAGTCTTGGCCGCTGCACAATAAGTCATTATGAAATGTACTTTTCATTGTCAACTATACAACACAATACTACTACTACTGCTGCTGCTGCTGCTACTCCAGGGGAATAGTTCAGAGGTGATAAAACATCTGCCGATCGTGTTTCGACGGATAGTGTGAGTACAAGTGTGATGCCTCTGTGAGTGCGTTTGAGCTTTTGAATTAGACAATTTCATTACCAGTTGAGGCTGTGAGCACCCGAGAGGGGAGTGACTCTATATTTCCTGTCAGAAAATACATTCCCCCCGAGACATGAACACATGCGCATGCAACAGACACAAGGACATGCTGTATATTGACAATGTAATTTACTAAAACTGAAAGAAAAATAATGTCTGTCCCCGTCAAACGTTTTTCCTCTGGGTCCCTCCACATGTCAGATGTTGTTAATCACGCGACGCATAAATCAAAAGCCTCTCCTGGATACAAATGAGAGTTAAGTGTAATGTAATAAAATAAATAAAGCTGCTTTGTCAACTTTCATCATTATATTGGGGGTTTGAAACTTGGGAGTGTGGAGTGGAGGGTGGTGGTGGTGGCGGTGGTGGTGGTGGGGGGACATTTGCTACCGTGGATTGATGTCAAGGTCAAAGGTCAATATGAGCTGTTTCTTTCAATCACTTCCTGTTCCTTCCAAGGTTTGTTTGTCAAAAAAAAAAGGAAAGAAGAAAGAGAGAAGGCAGACAATGAGTTGGGTTTGGTTGTCTATGATCTGAATGTCAGCAGTCCAACAGCTCTGCCGCTCTCAAGAAGATGTTTCTGGTTTTGTCAAAATTGTTAGAAATAATACCGGCGATGTAATCGATTGCATTATAATTGAAAAGCGTTTGAAATATTCTGCTCCTCACGTGTATGTAAATAGTAGAAGCACCTCTCTGTCTAATTCAAGTCACAACCTCAGCGGTAAACATGCGGTTGAATTAAAATGTCTCTGACTGTTTCAATCAATTCTGAACATTACCACCTGTGGTAATTTACGACAGAAGTGTCTGGTTTATCCCCCTGGACTGGAGTGGGGGAGCATTTTAATCATAACTCTGTGGTGGTGTTTCTAGAGCAGCGACTATACAGCAAAGCCTCTATCTACACTCAATAATACCTGGAAAACAAAATCTTAATGACAGCAATGATAGACCTGACATCAGCAGAGTGAGTCAAGAAAACACAGACATCAGTCAGCATCAGTCACTGCTCCTGTCCCCTGTCAGCCCTGCTGCTGCTGCTGCTGTGTGATTCACTGCCTGCAGGTTGTAACTTGCTCTTAACAGTTATGTGGTTGTCTACAAACAACTGTGGAAAATGCAGCTGGGAAATATCACTTTAGCCTAAACATTGGACACTGGACCAAATTCCCTCCCTCAACATCCCAGAATCCAAGACTAAAGTGTTGTCTGCTGTGAGGGGTTGATTGACATGCCCAGTGACATCACTCTTTTACTAAATGGTCAATTATTTCAGGACATTTGGTCATATTTAAAAGAAAATGACAAGACATTGTAGACTGAATCATATTCAGTCTATCTTAACTTATTTGCAGCAGTACTCTGTGTTTTTTTGTCATAGTTATTCTGTGTTATCGTTGGATCCATCATCTATTTACTCTTGGAGGTTGATAAAGACTTGGGTCTGAATGAAGCTGTAAAATTCATCATTATTTTTTGGTACTAAATGCTCACATATGACCTTCGGAATGGGAAATAAATAACTGTTACTGACTTTGAAAATTAAGCACATCGACCACACAGGCAGAATAAAGACTACAAGACCCATGAGGCTTAGCGCGGCTGCTCTGGCCCTCCTCCTCCTAGTCTGTGCAGGCTGGCGGAGCTGAGAGAGGAGCAGACTGAGCTGAGCAGCTCCGTGGTCCCTCTCATATCCAGAAATGTGCGCAGGTTGAACGGGGAGCCGCGTCGCTGCTCGTGACCTCCGCTGATAACACACACACCGGCACCTCTTTGACGTTAAACCGGAAGCTTTGGACCAACCATCAACTCGCAGCGAACACATCCAAGCACTTTTTGTGTGTGTGAGCGCTGACCGGCGGGTGGTTTGTGGTGGACGGTCTTCTCAAGGTAAGTGCTGCCCCTTCACATCTCTGCGTAAAAGTTGTTATTGTTGTTGTTGTTGTGTATATGTGTATGTGTATGTGTAGATATATTTATATGCATGTGTGTGTGTGTGTATGTGTGTGTGTGTGTGTACACGCGCGCGCCTGAAACTTAACTGTAAATATGTGAGTCTCAGTCGTCGGAATGAAACCTAATAGGAGAAGCGGTGACAGGGGACTTGTTGCCTGTTTCCTGCTGATTTCAGACCCTCATGGTCCCTGGATGCCGCCTGTTCGAGTATTTTAATTAAAAAGGCACGTAAATATAGTTGATGTGAGTCTGTTTTCTTTATTAACGCCCTGAAATCGGCTGAAATGTCGTGAGTTTGCAGGCGCTTGTCTTTTTTATTTCTTCGTGCATCATCAGGCTGCTGCAGTGGGCTTAGTCAAGCTCATTACCCTCCTGACAATTAAACTTTATGTATAACTAAATAACCTTGAGTATCCATGACCATATCTACATAGACCATCAATAAGCAGCTTATACTCCTCTTAGTTGTCATCTTATTTACACAGGAAATCCGTTTGATTGCTTGTTTTCAGGCTCATCAGAAGGTTAATATGAAACTATTCGAGCATCAGAACTTCTAGATGTGCCTGTACATATTTGTGACATGCAAATCTGCTCCCATCATGCTGGCAGACTGTCAGGAGCACGTGCTCACACACGCGTCATGCGGATGCCCTCAGATGTGCAGGGTTGTCCTCATTGACACTGACATGAACGTGGTCTCTCCATCTATGTGGAGCTGCTGTGTAGGCATGCATGGGCAAACGTACAATTTGTGCTTATATGAGGCAGACACACACGCACAGATGGTGGTACATCAGAAGTGTGTGTGTATGTGTGTGCATATGTGTGTGTTCAGTTGCTGAATAGGAACAGTTGTCAGGCATCTTCCCTGCAGCAACAGAAGTTCACTTCAGCGAACACAATTCGCACTTGTTTTAGCTTCCCCGTGTTTTACTCAACTTCTCCTGTGTTAAATGCTAAACATGAAATAAAAGTCATTTCTTTCAGACTTCTTTTTAAAAAAAAATACCCACTGCTGTTCTAAACTTTGTCACCACATGTCCTGATTCCTGATAGACGGCGTGGCAGCAGTATTCTGGGACAGCAGCACGACGAATGCTTTATGACGGTTTCAACTCGTGAGCATGTCAGTATTTGGATGGTTGGTAGTTGCAGCTGTTCGCGAGGGAGAGTGTGCCAGAAAGAAGGGCCAGGGAATTGGTGAAGCTACACTGATGGTTTTAGTCCTAAATCAGGATGGTTAGCTTTCTTTTCATGCATCCTTTTATTCCTAAGTAGGACTGGAAAAAGTGTTAGCGCGCTGGACACAACTAGCAAGCCCTCGCACTCCTGCCGCTGTATGTAGCGAAGGTGGAAGGTAGTCTTATCTTGAATTGGGTCCACAGGGAACCAAACACACACACCAGGCTCATTGACATGGACGGCAGAGTGCATATTTAACCATTTTCGGTATACCTGGGGAACTCGGGTTCAAGACCAGGGCAGGATGACTGCGCTCCTTTCCTACGCCTGTAATTTCACCACAACTTTGCAGAACGTTCCTCCCAGAAGAATGAGCACAAGCTCGTTACGTCCAAGTAGTGAGAACCAGCCACATGCACGTGCAAGTGACTGGGCCGTAGTAATTATGACTACACGAGAGAAGGAAGTCACATGATGTCAGAAAATGAGGAGAAATTTTCCAACAAGGAGAAAGATGGATTGTTGGATGGGGTATTGATGGGTAGCCGACTGCAGCACAGGAGACTCGTGTTCAAGGCTACTGTGTGGAGAGAGCTTTTCTGGTTTCTCAACTCTTCAGTTTTATGTTTCAACATTTTTCCACCCAAAGCAGTTTTCCAACCTTAAAGAAACAAAAAACAACAAAAAAAACGAAGTTGGAGATTTATTGTTTAGATGTTGAAATTTGGTATTGAATGAGAAGGCGTCTCTTGAAACTGGATAGTATTGAAGCAGTTTAGGTCAGTGGCATCAAAGAATCGAAATATGATACTCAGGTCTCTTCAGAACCACCTACACTGTAAAGGAATGCTTAAAAAAGAAGAAGATTATCATTTAAAGGCTCCTCTTGCTCTTAACTATCACCTGCGCTGTGTTTGCAGATCACATTTGGGCCTGTTGGCCGCTCTGACCTCCTAGTTAGTCATAAATGCCACCAGCCGGGTCAGTCTTCAGCTTCCTCGTTCAAGGTCAGGAGAAAGTCGATCACTCTCAGGACGTTACCCGAGCAACAGTTCAGCCACTCACCTCTGATGCAGGCTTCCGAGTCCCAGCATCTTGTGGTAATATGACTTTGTTGAAAAGTCATTTGCATTTGCAGAACTGTTCTGCATTCCGTATCAGAAAGGGTGAGGCTGACCAGCTGTCTCTGAGTCTGTGCTCATAGTCAGAATGCGTCAGAACTCCGGGCCTGAAAGTTGACAAGATGTTGTTTAGCATACTCGCCACATTTTACCAGCTCGGGCAGCATCCCTCTCACCAGAAGGCTCGTCTGGCTCTTCCAGGTTCAGGGGACTTAGACCGGGAAGTCACATCTTTGCACTGAAAGGCCATAATGAAAAAATGAAAACAAAAATCTATTATATCCCGTTGTTTCAAAAAACTATTTTCATTGATTTGACAGAGTAGCAACGTGTACGAGCAGGTCGCTTAGCAGTTGTCCTTGTTAGCGTTTAGCTTTGGCTCAGCTCTACTGATGAGTATCAAACAGCAGCTGGCAACAGATGATGATTTAACAGCAGTGACATGGCAGCAAAACACATAAAACCAATCCGGGAAACTACATACTGTAACACGTGTGATTATAGACGTGTAGAAATACCAGGAACGCTGAGTACTGGTAATGATAAAAGAATAGAGAACTTTATATGCATAAGGGAACAAAATGGGGACGAGACATTGTCTAGAGAAATGTTCTTACATAAATAGCAACCTTGTTTGAATGTTTCATACTTGATTCAGTGGTTCCTCTTTGTATTTGACGCCACTTGCGAGAAACATGTTATCACAAAATACACCGCTTAAAATCCCATTACAGTTTAAAACCTGCATCAGATGTGCACCATCGATTAATCTGCTTATTATTGTCATGGCGAATCAATGAATCTTTTTAACATAAAATGTAATGTAGGAATTTGGACTAAATGCTCATCGCGGTTGTTCAGAGCATGAAGTGATGTGTTAAAAATTACTTTTCCTGTCTATCTAACGGTCGTAAACTCAAAGATCTGTCATTTTTCATTGTAAAACCAGTGAGTCATTATATTTAGGAGCCTGGAAACTGTAAATATTTACGATTTTACGATATTTTGTATATGTATGTTCATATTTAAGCACCGCTCACACAGGTAATTGTCTTGTAGCAGTCGGGACAGGATGCTGGACGTGTAACACCCCTTTTTTGAAATCTGTTTCGTGCAAACAGTCAACAAACATCCTGTGAATGAACTTGACAAGCATCTACGTCACGTCACTTTCACTTCTCATACACGGCCATTGATATCTCATCAAGCTGCCGGTAATGAACCTGCGATGAAGACTTGAGTTTGATCCCCATCAGTATAACGTGGCGCCTTTTACATTTCACCCCTGACACTTAATTCCCCCCCCCCCTCTTTAATGTCTAATCTCACTGCGTGAGCTACTTCTCTCCCCTCCTGCTGAATTAGAGATGCTGAAAAAAAAAGGTAAAAAGTCTGCCGTGTGTAAAGATTAGAGGCTTCAGAGTGACAAATGAGACGGAGAAGAAGTAATTCTATTAGAGGGATTGAGCATGAACAAAAAGCTATTAGAGTGACGGTATGACAGATAGCCTGGATAAAAAATGAGGGAGCAATTCTGATAATAAAAAGAGGATATTGATCACGCGCGCATCAGTTGTGTTATCGCCGCTGCTCCTTTACCTCTCTCCAGCGTGATTGACCCTCTGAGAATTGATTTTTCATTTGTTCTTTTCAGTGTGCGGGGCGCATGTTATGTGTTTGGAGAGATCTCATTTGTGTGGTTTAGGAGGGCAACCCCAATCACGTCTCCTTCTCTTGAAGGGACACTCAGCCCTCGGAAGGTGAGAGAGGCTACGGCGCTGTTGAAAGGCAGCAGCACAAGCTTGGGACGTTTCAGTAAGATGAGGAAGTGCTCAGAGTTGCTTATTTAAAGTAGGGAAACAACCCTCTTGCTAACGAATGTGCTAAATATTAAACCGGTTAATGAGTGACTGACTTGAGTTCTCGAGGACTTTAATATCCTTGTTATGATCAAACATCATATCCTGATTTGGAAAACTTGGATTCACTCCTATCTGGCCGCTGCCGCCTACCCACAGAGGAGCAACTTCAGCAAAATGACATAATGGAAACACAAACAATATGGCGGCTATGAGAGCGTCTCCCGCTCCGCCGATGACGCCACTGGTGCTCCTGCTGTTATTTCATCTCACGAGCAAATCAAAGAACGCCCTTGTTTTATCTTAGGGTTATTTCTCCTCCTCTCTGAATCATTGAGTTCCATGATGATGAGCTTACCCCATCAGTCCCAGCTGCATTATCTTCATCCCCTGCTTCCTGGTCCTGCAGTGACAGGCTGTCCTGTTTGTTACTCCACCTACTTTGCCACTCTTGGAAGCACCGTAGTCTGAGGAAGAGCTTGTTGGCTTGAAAACATCACTTCCTGTCACTGGAGCGTCCTGGTGTGCAGACCTTATGCTTCTCCTTGTGCTTGTCTTTTTTTTTTTTTATTTTCCCAATCATGACGGACTACCGCATGCTTCCTGCATCACATGTGGATTTGAAAAAAACAACAACAACAACAACAAAAAAACATGTGGATTTGTCACCTGAGGTTGGGGGGGGGTTGTATGTTGGAAATGGTCCCCCTGAACAGATTCCCTGACCATCAACCATGACACACCCTCATCTTGCTTCCCACATGCATGGATGCTCATCCTAAGCAGCTCTGCAATGCGATGTTACCTTCTGAGTTGAAAGCCTGACTGGCACCTGCGCAATAATCAGACAAAGGGATAAAGTCACATCTCCCGTGGTTACGAATATGAATTTCTCCGTGTTCCATTTAAACACAGTTTCCCGAAATGATCAAAACTAGGGTAAAGCTCATAACTGCACCACTAAACACACTTCCACTTCATTCTCTGTTGGTATTGAGGAATATAAAACGTGATACGGCTGTAAAAATAGCGAGTGCAAGGCAAGTGAGTGTGTGTGTGAGAGTGTGTGTGTATTTCATGCATGTTGCAGTTTTAATTATGAGTAGGGAAACCTTTGGGATGGCGAGCAGCTGAGCTCATTATGTAAGCATGCCAAGCAGTGGAATGCAAAATCTCCCGGGTTCGTGTGGAAGTGAAATGTCACATTGTTTAGGTCGGACTTATTTGTCCTGACATACAGTAGTTGACTTGCACGCACGCACGCACACGCACAAACACACACACACATAAACACACAGATGAAACTTATCTCATGCTAAAGGCTAACAAAGGGATCACACTGGCTATAGAGACGTCATATCCTATTCCAAGCCTTTCAATCATCAAATACTCACATGTGGTAAAACTAAAAAACCCACTTGTCTACACACCAGTTTTCACTTTACACACACATTAAATGAGTTTGTACATCTTTCATACATACGGAAACCACAGACACACACACACGCACTCACACACACACACACACATATATACACACAAGCATGCGCACTGTTATCGACTCAAGGCGGCCCTGAGCAATTTTCTCAAGGATAGCAGGGTGTTTCAGCATGCGTTCCACTGTTCTGCTGCTCTGTGTTGGGCAGCAGACACGCGCACGTGCACACACACACGCACGTGCACACACACACACACACACTCACACATACAGCATGGAAACAGACCTCATCTACTGTGTGTCAGAGCGAGTGAGAGAGAGAGAGTGAGGGTGGCGAGGGAGAGCGTGGCGTGTTCAAGGCAAGTAAACACTGCGGATGCGATTAACTGAGATTGCCTTGGGGAAACTCTAATGGGAAATCAGAGTCCCTCTTACCAAGAATCCTGAAAAGTGCGAGTCGTTATTTATCCCCCCCTGATGTTAGAGTAGACATGGCGAGGAGAGGGGACAGGGTAGAGGAATTTGAAATCACTTCCGCGGTGTTCATCAGCAGATGCAGTCGGCTCATCCTTGGTGAAGATGGATCTGTTGAAATAAGACGCTCGTCTCTAAACCTTGACTTGAGATTGTTTTGCAGGCTGCTTTTTCCAAGGTCACAAATGAGCTTTCCATGTCTTTAAAAGTGCCATCTGTAACTGGTGTCGGCTAGCCTGTGCTTCATATTACTTCTTATCTTCCACATCACGCTTGAAATCAGTAGAGGGCAGTATATCAGGGGACCATCAAGTTCAAAGTCCATCACTATTGTTATAAACAAGGAAATGATAAGTTATATTTCATGAGCTGAGGGTGAATCACTGTTGTACATTCCAGCACTCACGCTGTCACGAGATCGCTGCGTTATGCAGTGCTTCATTATCCACGGCTCAGGTATCGTGCCAGTTTCCTCACACAGGTGTGGACCCCTGGTAGAGCATCTACAGTGGCTTGGTGACACATTCTCTCCCTTTTGATGAATAACTGGATATTAGGATAGAGGATCTGCATCATGTTTATGTCTGCAGCCAGGAGGGGTCACTCCTGTTTCCTCGGGGTCGTTATTTATGCTGCTCCCTGTCGCGTTAATACTCTGCTGTAACTTCTGACTCTCGTGCTCCTTACGTTTTACCAAAGAACAATCGGTACATTGACATCAGTGTGGTTTTCCTGACAGTAAACCTTTTATCGTTTCATCTCCGCACAGATGATTTGCCCTACAAGTGGTCTGAACATTGTGTCATATCCGATGATGTCAACTAAACATCTATGAGCCGCTGAGACTTAGAGATAAAAAGACCCATCCTTGAATTCTCTGGTTTATACTGAAAAGCAAGTGATCTCTGTAGATAATTGCCATGGTAGCAGATCCCAGTGTGACATGGCTTCCGTTGCCTTTGTTACAGCAAATCTTAAAAGATCACTTCCTCTATTTAGATGTGCTATTTTCCTTCCTTAGTGGCTCGGGATGGGCCGGTGGGATGGGAGAAAAGGGGTGAGGGTATGATCCAGAGGCCCCGGAGAGCATACATACCCTGAGTAATCAAGCCTAGCTTAGCTTAGTTTGGTATAAAGATTGGAAGCCAGGTTAACTCTCTCCCCTCTGCCTAGCTTAGCTGACCGGCTCCTATCTGGCACTCAGGTGGGGACTAAGCTCAAATATGGCTCCTTGAATGTAAAGGTAACATTAACATGAAGCGTTTTGATGACTGAATAACTAAACTCCATCCTAATAAAGTCAGACTATTATAGCTGCCTGGAGGCTGAAGAAAAACACAGTAACCTGAATCTCCAACTTGATTATTAAACTCTTCCTACTACAGAGGGAACCTAAAAGCAGAGGAAAACATGTGACTCCACTTACTCCTGTGGTTCCGCCTTGATTTTTATCTGCCAACACAAAACAATGGCATGTTGAGCAGAGAAGCAGAAAAAATACATCAGGAGTGTGTTTTGTTTGCTATATGGAAAAAAAAAAACCATATTCCTATGACTACTGGTTAAGAGAGAAAATATTCTGGTGATTTAGGTTTGCTGAATGTAGTCCCCCAGACACTTCTATCTCTAAAACATGTTTCTGAGATGCTGTTCTACCCCATGCACAAGCGAGTGCACATTTACTGATGGATGTAATTGCAGGTTCACGTTAGCCTGTCATGTCTCTATTGGCTATCATGAGCTGCTTTCGGCTGTTATTGTTGCTGCTTTCTCTTCAAGTCAAATGGAGACATGCCAAGGACTGGGAGGGGACAAGTAGCAACATCCTCTCTGCTGAAGAAGCTGTGAGACTTATGTGGGTGTTGTGGTTATGTTTTTCTATAAAAGCCCCAGTGTGACTTTTATGGCCTAACGTGTTAAAAAAAAAAAAAAAAAAAAAAAAAAAGCGTGAGGGATGATGGTGACAACCAACTGTCTGCTGGGTGTTGGAGTGCGTTTGTGATCTCATGAACCCATTAAATTGCTCTTATCAGTTGTATTCTGAAGCATGTATTTGAGATGTTGTAGTAGTTGAAGACACCCTCTAGCGACTGTTGTTATTATCACTAGGGAAAAGGTGTACGTCAGAAGAAGACGGCGACAGGACGAGGTGGTGGACGGGTGAAGACGAACAGCAAACTTTGCAAAGAGTGATTGGTGTGTCTGACGATTTGTAGACGTACTGTAACCACGAGTTTGCACCAGATTCAAGACTGTCTTGGCGTCGTTATTGTAACATCACTTTAAACTTTAAGGATCCGGGTATTTAGCTCCAACAGGTGGTGCAGAGGTCTGTCCGTCGAGTGTCCATAAAGACGTGACAGATGTGGGAAGGCAGATGAAAGTACGTGCCTGTGCGCAAATTCCTTGATCAGGGCATGGGAAGGGGGTGGAACAACAACCCCCCAACCGACCCTCGGAGAAACTATTGCTTTCAGGTGAAAAGATGGGGTTAACGACTCCACGTACGACAGAGGATGCATGGTGGTTTTCTGCGGTGCTACCCAAGGTGGCAGAGGTGGTGGACTACCAACCAGGAGAGTTTGGAAATAGGTTGAAATGGCAATTGGGAGAAAAACAAGGTGGAAACACCCAGTTGAGGGACATTGTTGTGCTCTAACATGATCTGCATCACTATTACTGTAATGTCAATAGTCAAAGTAAGCTTTAATCCAAACTTAACCTTGATAAAACTGTACACCAACTGTGTTTTCTGCCTAAACTCAGGCACCTTAACCGTAGTGCTGATGTGCCATGAGTTTCAAGACTTACCTCTTCTGTTTTGGAAGGCAACTGACTTCCATGAGTGACTGTGTACAAAGCGGGGGTTTATGATTGCTAATAACGATGATGATATGCCAGTCTCGTCCTATAGGTGGATTTTGCCCTGTCTGAAGCTTGATGGTAGTGATAAGAACTGGTAACACACCTATTTAATATCCCCAGCAGGTGTGAGATGAGGTGAGGGACAGTAGACATGGGTGAACGAACAGAATGTGTATTGTCTGTGCCCTTTCCTTGTTGTGATGTAGTATTGATGGAACACACACACACACACACACACACACACACACACACACACACACACACACTAACACACTGTGAAACACTGCAGGGGTGGGATGCTATAATAATGTCACCCAAGGGGAGGATCCTCATCTCACACTCTGTTGGCTAAAACGCTGCAGGGAGGTAACACACACATACACACACACACACACACACACACACACACACATACACATTGAGCACACACCTTTGGACATGAAGAGCCTTATCTGTATTCTGCACATTCGACTTGTGTCTTTTGTTTCCATGTTAAAGTTCTGTTTTTCTCCCACATGTGCACCTTTCTTCAGGCTGCTCTGTCCTTATTTCTTTCTGGTCATCTCTGTGTTCAAAAACAATAATAGTTTGTGAAATAGTAAGGAATCAGTCTGTGCATTTTCTCTGGTTTTATCTTTGTTTGTTGAATTAATCCAATTTAAAACAAGACAAGGCATGTACCTCTCTGGTGGAGGGAGGCAATAAAAGTGTATCCTGTCAGCGCCGATGAGGTCATCACACATCAAACTGCTGTATGATTCTGAACTGAAGAAGCCTCTCACATGATGGGTAAGATATTTATGAAGAATATCAAGAAAGACCAGTTGCCTCAGATATATAAAGACCTTGATGACTGACTCCAAGAGCTCATTGTGTGAAAGCATGTTCAACATCATGTGCATGCAGAGATCATCTGTCCACAGATGTGTGCGTGTGTGTGTGTGCGCGCGTGTGTGTTTATTATTTACAGTGTATAATGACTATACACAGCATAGGTGCGTGTCTTCCATGCTTACATGCATGGATGTCATCTCAGGTGGATATGTGCTGTGTGGTTGAGAGTGATTTGTTGTGTCCAGACATCACCAGCCTATCCTCAAGACACAAACTTAAAGTGAACATTATCCACTGAGACAATTTGAAATCCAGTTTGTGGCTGTTCAGACAGTCAAAAATCAAACTGGATGCAGTCTTGATACCCCGACAGTCAGATTTGGGCCGGCGTACCGAACAAGGCTTCTATATTAAGTTTTCGTCAACTAACTTTGTCACTTTGCTTCACTTATTCACATTTCCCCTCCATTTGTCTCCTTTCCATTCCTCTTTCTATAAATGCCATCCGTCTACCTTTGCACTCTCTCTCCTGCCTTCTCTCCACCTTTCTTAGTCTAAAAATGTCTTCGTCCATGCCACTGGCATGGATTTTTGTGAAGAGGTGGTCGTACTCGCACACACATACACGCAGACCCCCCCCCCCCCCCCCCCCCAAAAAGTGTGTCCTGCTTACAATTAAAGCGTGCCTCCCTCTTCCCTTTTCCCAAGCAGGCTCATAATAGGAAATGCCCTCGTTATCTGTGAGCGCCGTTGTATTAATATAAGCCATAGACAAACAGTGTGGGTACGTGCTCTGCTACGCCTGAGCTCTGATTAAATACAACAGTACAAGGGAGATATTCTGGTGCTCGTCATTTTCAAGGTTTCTTCCCTTGTCAGTGGAGTCATGCTGCTAGGAGAGCTGAGGAGCAGTTAGGTGAGAGGAAGAGCCACTCGAACTGACCTGAACTACATTCTTTCATATTCCTCTGTTATGAATTCTCAAATGTGGATGTGTGTGTAAAGGTAAACTACAATATACTGAAGCAAAAATATTTCCCAGGATTCCCTGAAACTATTGGATTGGAATTGCTCGCTATTCACTTTCCTTCTATGAGAAACTAGCAAATGTAACCTGCAAAAGTGGAAAGTTTACTTTGATTTTTGCTGTGGTTTTTGCCTTTTATAAAAGAGTAAATCTGCATAAATGGAGATGGACACCCTGTTGCTGAGTAAGCTCTGATGTAGTGTAGCTATTGTAGTTACTGATAAAATTATCCTTTAAGCTCTCTCTCCATTTACAACTTTTCTTCTTCTTCTGTTAGTTACCGCCATAATGTTGCCTACACCGCCCTCTTCTGACAAAACTACGCACATAATTGCTGCAGTCCAGTAGTGTAGTTTTGCACCATTTCCAGGGTTCCCTTAAAACTCACTTGACAATTTAGTGGAAAAATAATTTGATATGAAGTAACTTTCTAAATATCTTCTTGGTGATCAAAAAGATCCCCGAGCCCTTGACTCAGCTTTTACTTTGAAGGGAGCGATCAGTTTTGATTTTTCCGTTCTCGCTGATGATTGAAGCTATTATCTGGTTGGTACAGAGGAAATTACTGGGTGGATGTGTCCATTTTCCTCTCTGTAATATGCTAAAGCCTGATTGCAAATGACTGTTTAAAAGCAGGGATAGTATTTTAATGGACTATAGGGCACGAAGTCACCAGAGAGCGGGAGATGTGAAGGCCGGCAGAGAATCAGACTGCGTGTTTGCGTGAGCCTGAATCGTATGAACGTTCAGAGAAGGATGCAATTAAAAACTTTTGAGCTTCATATGTGTGTTTTCTGAAAGGAAGTTATTGCTTATTAATATCTGTCAGCCGTACCGGGACTTTGCTCCATGTTTTTCTCACTCCTTCCTCCTCCGCCTCCTTCTCTGTCTGGGTCATTTGAATAGGCTGGTTGTTAGCTAGTGGCTGGTACATATGCTCGGCTATCCATGAACTCACAATAGCAATGTCAAATTATAAAGGGAAGGGAGGGAAAAGAAAGATAGAGGGAATGAATGAGGAAGAAGCTAGTCCCTGAATGAATGAGTAAATAGAAAGATGTTCGAGCCAAGTGTTGGAACAGAGACTTGATTGTTGAGGTAAGCTTGGGGCCTTTCAGTTCCTGGACAGTTGCTCCCTGATGTTGTTCTTAGATTCACCAGTGAAACGCATCAACGGATTTGGCAAGTTGGCTGTGATTCCCTCCGTGAGTGCAGTACGGATCGGGAATACTCGCTACTTTTTGGACAGTATTTGAACCTGAATAATTGTTTGGAGTGATTGCTCAAATTGATTTTTAGCGAGTGAGGTTAAGCAGCAGAAGACTCTAGATGGTAAAATTTGGTTTGCTGACACATTCAAATTCAAATTCGTTCATGTGAGAACTGTCTGACTACGGCGCTATTATGACATGATATGAGGTCAAACCCCTGGTTGTAAGCGTGTTGGCAGTTACTGAGGGACGAGCGCTGAGTAGTTTTTTTCTTTTTCTGCTCTTCTTCCTCTTTTTGCCTGAACTGTAACATAAGCTTATGTTACTAAGTGCTGAAACATTCTGAGAACAGAGTAGGAAGGAAAGAAGCTAAAAGGCTACATCAAGCTTTTACTTGCTTTCATTTAAGCAATACATACAATTTATGATCTTTTTGTTGTTGTTGTTGTTACAATGTATTTCGTTGTGGATTATGTATCTCAGGGAATTCTATTGGGAATCCCTTTTGTGTGATGGGATAAATCAAACACACTCAAGATTAGCAGATGTTGCATCATAGAGAAGAGAACACACAAGAAACTCCAAACCTGACATATTACTGTTGAACCCTGACTACAGTGTCTTCGCCAAATGCTTCTTTCACTCTTCTAATTGCCTTTTTCACAGCTCAGTGAGAGTCCACGCTCGGCCCGGGGAGTAGCACATTTGAAAAATTCCGACAAAGCTTAAACGCTCAGGTTGTGTTTCAGAAACTGCACCTTTTCTCCAGATAGCCGGAGTGGAAGTTTTTAAGAGAGGAAGACAAAGAGGGAGGAGGAAGATGAACGCAGTTTACCTTCTGGAGAGAGAGAGAGAGAGAGTATTTTGAAAAAGAGAGAGATGGAAGCTTCAAAAAAATGAAGAGACCCTTCACAGTGGGGTGCTCTGCTGAGCTGCAGAAAACAGCAACATAAAAAGGTTTTAAACCAGAGCCAGGGCCCTGAGCTCTGAGGGGCCGCGCAGAGGAAATGATTGGATGGTAAAGTTAAAGAAAATGGAGGTTTAGAAGGGAGGGGTGAAGATGAAAAGAAGAGGAAAGTGGGAAATAGGCGATGAAAAGACAAGGTAAATGAAAAAAGCGCAGGGTCCTGGGTAGTGAAAAGAGAGAGAGAGAGAGGGAAGGTGCTTTTCAGGATGAGGCTGTCCAACGCTGGTTGAACACCGGCAGACGCTGCACTTTCTTTTGAAACCGACTGCAAACCGTCTGGGGAGACGAGAAACAGAAATTCAAACATGAAGCCTCCCTGAGAAAAGCCAAGGGTAAAGCAGCTGACTTCTACTTCAGCTTGAGTGTGACTCATTGGGAATTAGATTCAAGTGTACTACATCCGCAACTAATTATTCATCATTGATTCATCACCATTAATCAACTCGTCTGGTCTATCAAATTCCAGCAAATACAAAGTAACGCTGCTTTAGACTTTCCTAAAGCCCAGAACCACATCATTTGAACACATCCTCATGATTAAGTAGCAGGATCTCAAGAATGTTAGCTATTTTTTCCTTGAGAAATTATTTAAAACAAAATTTTCCGAATCATCGCAGCTGTTCAAATGTCAAGGAGTGCAGGAATGAGTTGAAGAAGGGTGAAGAAAGAGAGAGCAGGAGGTGGAATTTAAGGAAATGGGCCAATGACAACACACAGACAGACTAGGAAATGACAGCAGGAAATCCAAGTTGTAATCTGACCGTCTTGATGCTGTTTTTTGCTAGACATAACAGACCTTAGACGTTCTTAGCTCTCAGAAGTACATATTCCAATTTATTGCTAAGCTTTCTGGGAATCCTAAATCTTGTATGGTATTATAAGAGAAGATAAATCTACTGAAAAAAGTCTTTAATTGTCAAACAGCGTGAAAGATGATGCATTCATGAGCAACTGGGAAAGTTCCGACCTCGTATGTAGGAGAATGCCATGAACAGCTGTGGAAGTAGGAATAGCCCACCAGGAAAGTTGGAGGCGTTTAACACTCAACATGGCTATGATTGTGGTGAAAGATAAAAAAATGTCGGTGTGTTCCATGACCAAATAAGTCACTTCCTCATGAGCTTAGGTCAGACTACGGTTGTAACGGTACAAAATAGTCAGAGTGAGTCCGGTAGGCCTATATTTTCAGTAGGAGAAAGGAAACCAAACATAGAATAGCCCCTTTTTTCTCTTTTATTGCAGTTTACTAAAAATAAACGATTTGGTGTGTGTCTCGAGTGACCGCTTGTGATCAGATTTCTCTTCCCCGCTCTTTATGCAAAGCGATACCTTCTCTGCTGCAAGCTGGGAGCATACGTGAGACCTTTGGAGATGCAGTGTCCGGTTGCCTCGATATCCTCAGAATCCAAACTGTCGGCCATCCCCTTCATGGTACGGGTAAACAAGAAAAAGAAAGAGTGAGGTACAGAGGGAGAGAGAAACCCACAGCTTTGTGTGGGTTCATGAGATTTTCTATTCGAGGAAATGTCTTGACGAATACAGTCGCCTGGATCAAAGTCTCCTCTACTGTTGTTTATGGTAGTTTTAGTCCACGCCTGAATTCAGGGACTGTTCACTCTTAAGATACACAGCACCAAGGGCAGAAAGGACTTAGAACAGACTAAATAAAGCAGGTTTGAAACCCTCGTAAGACGTAAGGACCAGCAAAATGTTGGGCATTTTTCTAAACAGTTATCTATACCTTACCTTAACTAGAAAGGAAATTTAAAGATTAAGTGAAAATGTTGTAGCTGAATTATGAATCTTTGCTTACTAATGAAGGAGTTCCTTTCTGACTATATAAGAGTACTGCTGCTACATTGTTCCTCCGTCTTGAATACATTACCAGAGAATTGTTCCCTCGGGTTGTCAGAAGCAATCAGAAATGTTTCGGAGGAGCTGTTTTTTTTTTTTTTTAATCTAAAAAAAAAATCACATTTATTCAGTTCTCTTGAATGGTGTTTGATAAAGAACAGGCTGCCGAGGCTGATGCAGCGCGAAGGCGGGAGATGATGGGGGAATTCCACTACAGCCTCCACTGTATATCATCTTTTCATTTTCCCTGTGAGTCGCTACGACACACACACACGCACACACACACACACACACACACACACACACACATATTCAAAGACTTGTGGCATTGAACACACACCCAGTCGTAAACTGGTAAATTAAAAGCCTGACTCAGAGCGACAAATGAGGCTGGGGGATTAGCTTCTTTTCAACCATGTTATGAAGGTTATTTTTAGGCTCTTGTCAGCCACACAATGCCCCATGAAAAACAAAGCGGGTAGAATTTGGTTTTTGAATGCACACGTCTGGCTCTGTGGCGCAGTTTCTTTGTGTGCGTTTGTGTATTTTATAGATGTTGACTGAAATATGATGTTCTATCCTGTTACGCGAGCTTGAAAGGGAGTCTTTTTTTTTTGTGCCTTTGATTGCCACATTTCCCTCTCGTGAACGCTCAGAAATGAGCGCCGGTCCTCCGTCTCCACACTAATCACTCAGACAGCGTGGCCTTGCCCCTCATTAAATACGCTGCACGCTGAAAGGAACACGGCTAATGACTTTGCATTGCCTGTTACACACACAATAGCCTCAGACTTAATGTCACAACCGCTACTGTGAGCTGCACAAACTCCTTAATGCTACGATGCTGCAGAGATAGTGGCGTGAATTAACAGGAGCTTGAGGAGGAACATTTTCTGTATTCTATCAATAAACCAATAGCAGAGATTGTAAACTAAAAAAAAAACAAAAACATACAAACATTGCTCCAAAAACCTCACATCCCATTTGTCCTGATGTCAGCGCTGCCGATTCTGGTTTTTAGCGCTTGTCATCCCGCATCCACTGATGGCTGGAAGTGAGCAGATAGCCAGCTCATCTATTCTAGCTGAGTTGGCCCGCGAGAGCTTCACTAACCTGACACCGTCAGCCAAGCATGCACATATTCAATCAACAAGAATTTGCAGAGAAAGGGATCACAGGGCTGCTGAGTCCAAATCAGAATTGGACACTGTCTGCAACAAAGAGTATGCCTCTCGTTTTCTGATGTGGGTGTGGGTGTGTATGAGTGAATGTTAGGACGTTCATAAATAGTTCATTGAAGGGTTCTTTTTCTCAAATGTATTTCCTTAACATGGTTAGCATGTTTGCAGGTTTGTCAGCAAAAGTCCCTTTCGTTTGTGTTGTGCGAGCGCTCTGCACCGCACCCAGGCATGCCGCGCGCTCTTGGCCCTGGGATGACTGAAGCAAGGTTTGAGCACGGTGCAGTCACATGCACACGGGCGGAGAACATGGACATAAGGATGAAAAGGATCTTTTCCAGTCGGACGAAACTACACGAAAAAATCGGTGTAAAACTAATTAGCGAAACCTTGTCTGCTCCGTCAGATAAAGATTAATATTTACTCACACTATTGGCTCTGTGGCAGCTGCAAGGAAGCGCATGGAAAACTCAAGAGTTGCGTAGAAGTTGGTCAGCATTTCGGTGGCATGATTAGCGGATACTAGGTAGAAATGCTTGCCCGCAGCATAGTTCATGCAGTTTTGCTATGGCATATTGGCCTGAGGCACCCCTATAAAGCAAGCTTGTGCTACAGTGGATGTCATTGAGCACTGAGCAGTGTTAGCATTCTACTCTAGCTCCTACTCACTGCTATACTGCAGAGGTGCGATCCTCTAGCCTTTCGATCAAGAGTGTGTTACAGTGTGTAGATGTAAGCATTCTCAGGACAGGGGCAGGTTCATGCTGTGGCTTTTGTCCCTCTGATGGTACTTAACACACTCGTGATCTGCTAGATGCTGAGGAAGTGTGCGGATCGTATGTCAGCAGTGACTTATATTCTTAACGTGCGGTATTGTATTGACTGTAACTTGATCTATTGAATAAGAAGAGTGTATATACTGGCTTGTTCACAATGTTGTCGCTGTGTGTGTGTGTATGTGTGTGAGTAGCAGGTATGAGAGTGTGTGGTGTGTGCGTGTTTGTATTGTGTTTTCATGCGGTGTTTCTATGCATCTGTCTGGGAGGGGCTTGCAGATCTGAAAGCTCTGCATTATCAGCCTCTTGGCAACAAGCAAATTGAGAACCACAGAGTTCTGTTCTGTCTGTTCATCGTCAAGGCCCTGTCGCCCTGGGTTACAGGGTTGCTAGGGGATGGATGGACAGACTGGCATCACTGACGTACCAGCTAAGCATGTGCCACTCGGCATCCTGATTGCTTGCTCTTTTTTTGCCTGCCATTCTTCCCTCACTCATTTGTACCTGGACAAAACTCCAAATGATTATAAATCCACAGATTCACGTGTGATGGACAGGAAGCTCAGTCAAGCACTTTCTTGAAGTAAAATAGTGCCGGTTCAAATAAAAGAGCTTTGAATCCCTCCGATGGCCACCAACGGTGTTCTTATAAACACTCGAGTCTACTGCCAAACTGTTAAGAGATTAGACAGCAAAGTTAGTGCACTTGTGGAAAGGTTGTTAGATGAAACTGCAGCATAAACAAGCCAGGGTGTGTTCACTCTCACAAACAGGAAACTGTGTCACCCTCCCCCTCCACTGGCAACCCAGTCATTTTTATTCTGTCCCAATTAGTCAGAAACCAAATTTTACAATTTGAGTGAAATGGCTTTGCAGTCCCTCAGTTGTGATGGTGATAAATATAAGTATGTTTGTTCGCTGTCGATGATGATGATTCTTTTGCATGACTTCTTCATTTGGGGAAAGTAGTCATGATGACAACGTCACGTCATGAGAGAGAGAGAAAACTTGAGGTGAGAAAAAAAATGTGTGTGTGTGAGAGTGTATGGTGAGCGGCTGGGTTAAGAACAGTAAGCAGTTGTTAGGTCTTCAGGAAACTGCTTCTATGTACCGTAAAACCAAAAGTAAAACCACCAAAGTAACTCAGCATGGGAATTCTAGACTGCTGTTTTGCTGTCTTGTGTAAAAGCAGTCAAAAGCTTGTTCTGCCTCTGAGCCACCAATGGAAGAAGTCCCTTTTTATCATTATTTTATTTTATTTTTTCACTTTTTTTGAAAGTGCAAAATAGGACATAGAACTCCTTTATTCAGATAAGCTCTGATGTGGTGACTCTTAAACTCCCGTGACTGAGCTGCTGTCTCTGCTCCCAGCGTCTCCTCACATATTTCCAAGCTTTGTCTTCATCCCCAGACAGCGTGCCGCATGTCCAACACTAGCTGGAATGAAAGAACAATTAATAGCCTTACTGACAGTAATTCCACAAGACTTGTCCATATTTGGATAGTAGATGGCCTTGACGACCTCCTCTTCTTCTTCTACTCTGTTTTAAAAGTGTAGGTGCAACTTTGTTGTTAGGTGCAGTATTCTTATAACATACCGTCCTGTGGAATTCAAGTTAAATTCAGGTTTCTATGTAGTCTACTACTTCACGATCGCTGTCATACTTTTGTAGGATTATCTTAAGGCCTGGCAGACATTGCTAGTGACACGCCCCAGACACACACACACACACACACACACACACACACACACACACACACACACACACACACACACACACACACACCGTTCAAATGATCAATGTGTGTTTATGAGAACAAGAGCATACTTGTGTCATCTCTCGCACGCTTGTTCCCAACGCAAGAATGTTTGACATCTGCCGAGGCATCCATGAATGTGTCTGAGGCTGCCGATACGCGCTGTCATGTTTACAGCCTTATTACCGGGATGCGGCGCTCTGCTGCGGGGTGGCCTGTTGAGCGATAACAAGACCCAGACAGGGTTTGGGCCTCTGAACATCAGGAGGGACGTTAACAAGCTTCCCTTCATCCGCGCTTGTTGTGTTTGTCACACATTTGAACACACAGGCTCTCACATGATGCCAAAGTTGCGGGGAAATTACATGCATTCAGAATGAATTTGCAGCTGATAGGGAAGTCAGACAACTCCAATATACCCTAGAGCGCGCTGAAGTCTCAATGTCAGACAGTTCTGACAGGAAAAAAGTATTTGCATGTACTTTTTTTTTTTTTACTTCAAAGGGAGCTGAATCAAGTTTTGCCTCATATTTACTGTTAGTGCACTAACCAACACCGTGTGTGTGTGGGGTTAAGGGTGACAGATTAAAGGAGCAACCCTGAATAAATGACTGGCGGAACATACCAACTGCAGATGCCTCCACACACGTACAGCATTAAGCAATTAAAATCAGATCTTTGTGGTGTGTGTAAAAATGCGATTCCTCGTCGGGGCACAGATAGCACGATCCAGCTTCAATAGAATAATGAGGAAGTGACATCTGCTTTTACATCTGTTTAGTTCCTCCCCTCACAGTTGTTAGTTTCCATGAACATATTTTAAGGTATGGTATACTGGAAAGATTTCTAAAAACCTTGTTTGCTTGAGGTGTTTTTTTGTTGTTGTTGTTTTTAACCTGAAATGTTGGAAACCCCTAATCTGAAAAAACTCTATACGTATGGACGCGTTCACTTCATGTGACTGAGCAGCTATTGTAGCAGCCAGCGTCTTCACAGGTATTCCCAAGCTTTGTCTTCATCTCGGGGCACCACGTCCAACTGCTACTTCAGAATGAATCAGATTTGTCCGACCCATCTCCAACAGCTCTTTGCCTTCCACTGTGTTTGTGTTTTTTACTCCCTTGTCTCTGTCCGTGTGATGGAGAAACTCTGTGGCTGATACACTGAAAGTATTTATACAAGTGCAGAAGTCATTGATATTGAGTCGCACACAGGCTATACAGTTAGCAAACCCTGAGGAGATCGTTGCTGAAATGGACCTAAAGGATATTGGATAACAGTTGCTGACTCCCCCTTTCACAAACCCCAGGCTGTGATGCTCATTAGTGACTTATCATATAGAACACCGGCTGGACTCATTCATCAATTATTCATAGGGTTGGACTTTGAAGTGAAGAACAAGTGCTGAGATTTTAAATTTATATATGTATCAACCAAATCAGCTGCAAATCTCAGGGAAAAGTCTGGAGGTTCTGCACTTTCTGGACTTCCCCAGGAGATTCAGGTCTTCCTCCACCTCCTTCACTCTTGATAATGTTACACCTTAACTTGATAGAATAGAGGCTTGTATACAGTTACATGTAAGTCCATTATCAGCGGCTGAAGTGTGCCGTTTGTTCATATTGACCGTCTTTCATCTCTCCTATTAATTAATGAAGCGAAGGGATCAATATGGAAGGTTCTTCTAAAGCTCATGGAGAACACAGTATCAGCTGGATCTGTTGGGAGTGATGGACAAACCCTTCCAAACACCCCACGTTTCCACTGATGTTTCTTTTCATATCCTCAGGTGCTTATTTCATTCTTGAGATCTGAGGAAGTCGCTTGTATTTTCCCCTTCAATTCCCAACTGAATGTCAAAAACACACTGAACGTGCCTCTTATACAGGTAACGCTAACATCATAGCCTTTCCTCTAATGTTTTTCCTCACCTGAGCACTTTTTGATTGAATGCGTCATCCTCTCTTCACTCAATTTTACAGCCAAAACACACACACACACACACACACACACACACACACACACACACACACACACACACACACACACAAAAAGACTGGAGAGATGAATCGGGCGCTGCTTCTCTCCCTGCAAAAGCAAACTCCAACTTCAAATAATTGGAATTGATTCTTTCAAAGGGTGAGAGCTTCAAACACCTGCAGGTTTTTGAAATTAGCTGTTTACTAGTGGTTTGGCAAGCTATGATAGTCACATGCTACAGGAAGGCTAATCTGGCAATGCTAAGTGAACATGAAGTCAAAACACAGGAAATTAGCTCCTGTTTACTTTCGTTTGTCTGGAATTGTTCCTGCCAATTAGGCGTGAATGGCCCCCGTGTGGGTTACTGATCTCAAAGCGATGAGCGTTCAAGGTTACTCCGCTCCATTGTTTTGTTTTGAAATGAAGCCGTGTTTGACCCATTTGTGGCCCCCCAGGACTTTATGTTGTGGCGTTAGCACTGCAATAATCCTCCAGCGACCCAGAAAAAGTCATTTCTAGAGCAGGTGGTTATGTGGGCCATGGGCCTAATAACATAACAATGGCGTCATATGGCTGAGAAAGTGTTAAAGCCAGCAGGGGTTTGTCATCTCATTGTACATTATTAAAATGTCAGCTTACCAACACTGGCTGTTCCCAAAAGCATATTTGAAAATGTTGCATCATCTAAATGCAGTGAGCCGTATAGGTGAGGCGTATTACTGAGGAGGGGATAACAAGGAAAACTGTCTGACTTTTTCCATTAAATCTGCTTTAGCTTCAGCTTAATGTCTTCTCTAAGCCTGGATATTATTACATTACTCATAAGACAGGATGTATCATAATAGAAAAAGGGTGTGTTTCCCTAAATGCATTCTTGGAGCCTCTCGTGGGGCATTTTAAGGGCAGTGCAATGACGGGGGTGAACCAAGACGACAATCCCAGCAAGCTTCACTGTTCTCTGGGGCATCTTTTTCCAGATGAGGCCCTCATCTCACAGCCTCTGATGAAGCACTCTGAAGTGTGTGTGTGTGTGTGTGTCGGTGGGTGGGTGGCCTGTTTACATTCCACTGATTCCTCGCGGGACTCCTCCTCTCTACACACTGTTCCCTAGCTTATTTGCCTGGGAAGCTGCGTGTGCGTGTGAGTGTGCGTGTTTGGGGTATTTTTAGACTTCTCTCTGAAATACAATTGGCAACTGTCCTCAGACCAACACTGTGGTCAAACTTCTACAAGACTCACACACACACACACACACACACACACACACACACACACTCTGCAGATGAAGTTATAACTGTGATCTTCAGATAGATTAAATGGCCACTCTGTGTTTTTTTTTCTCTCCTCCGGGTTTATTTTTGAAAAGTACTTATGCATAAGGATTTATCTTTCATCAGAGCTCAGTCCTCTTTATGAGATTTCAAGGAAATCTTACACAAGAAGTTGTTGTCAAGCAGTGAGGGGATTACACAGTTTGGAGTCCAAATAGTTTAAAACAACATCTGCAGCCTCTTCTCGGGTCCACACTGTTAATTCCTCCTCAAGAGTTGATTTAGTTTGGCTCCTTGCTGTGTCAGCTTACAGCAGAGCAGCTAGGACACAATGTTTCCTCACTAGCTGGGCCTTCAGATAGGACTGCGACAAGTTCAGGATCAAAAAAACTGCCCCACATGAATACGATATTTGAAAATGTCGCTGTTATCTATGCATATTTCCAGGCAAACACGGTTCTAATCCATGCACGGAAGAGTTGATAATCACGCCGATGTCCCGATCTGCTTCACACTCGTTGTGGGATCGGAGTTATGTGGTGATTTATTGGAGTTTCTGAGCAGGATGCAGAGGGAAAAGAAAAATCAATAGGCCCTTTTCACTGCAGCCATTCAGACACGTCATTAGAGAGCAAACTCTTGTGTAATTAATAACACAAATTATGGTCCTGTTGCACTTAGGCAGGGTTCAGGTATTTTGTATGCTGCCTCTCTGCGGTTACACCATAAATGGAACGAGACGGTGATCAATTACGCACGTGTTTTCCATGCAATAACATGCCAAAGTTGTCTGCAGGGAAATGGTCCTATCAAGGACCTGAGAGGGTGAAAAATGTTGTAATCAAGATTTAATGGAATCTGAAATTTAAGAAAAGTGCAATTTCCAAGCAGGGAAACCTTTGATTGAGGCCAAACCAGGAGTAACAGGATCAGATAAAGAAGATGGAAATTAATCATTTTGACAAGTAAGTGTTGCTTGCCTATTTACACTGAATAAACCTGGGTGATAACATTCAACCAGACTTCTTGAGAACTTACAGAGTGACTTTCTTAATGTGTGGAGTCCATAAACAAGATAACATCATGTGAGCTTGTTGATGGAAACCGTAATTTCTCATCGAGAAAGGAAAGTGTTGGAAAAGATCTGTAGAAAAATGGAAACTGCCTCGAGCTGAAAGGGACACTGCTGCGTCCTGTATATGTGGAGCATTTGCAGGATTGGATAAGAATGACTGAC
The DNA here is from genome assembly GCF_037954235.1 of Aulostomus chinensis. Lineage (NCBI taxonomy): Eukaryota > Metazoa > Chordata > Actinopteri > Syngnathiformes > Aulostomidae > Aulostomus > Aulostomus chinensis. The sequence continues at coordinate 7,087,965 of NC_141341.1, read as the reverse complement.
ATCTGTGTGCACGAATAGCCTGAGCAGCAGCAGTAATTGATACATGTCACTAATAGACTCGTGTGAAGTTCGTCAGTAATCATCTCATAAAGACCAGCTATTATCACCATAACATAAAGTCAAATGTTGCGTTACACGCTTCAGCTGGGGTAATTTCAAGAGGAGGAATTGCCATAAACAGCACTTGAAGGGTCACAGCAGAGTCTGTGTGTGTGTGTGTGTGTGTGTGTGAGTGTGTTAAGTATCCAGTGCCTTACAACCAGCATTGAGAGGTAATTTGCTATTATGGCTCTTGATTTGGAGGGGCGCTCTGAAAGAGTGTGTTAGGTTTGAGTTTAATTGTGTGTGTTTTAAGTGTGTGTGTGTGTGTAAGAAAGTCAACGGGGGGAATGAATAAACAAGCAGATAAACAAACAAAATATTTTATTTTCCTTCAGAATGATGCACCTGACACCTGTTGTCCCC
>NC_141341.1:6952500-7082500 GCF_037954235.1 Aulostomus chinensis | reverse complement strand
CACAACTTTGTGAGTTATAGATGTTGACGGATGCCGATGCCAGCGATTCGTGTGTGTATTCATTCATTAAAGCGTTTAATTGGGTCATTATTTATGTGTTCATAGATTTGTTTGAAATACCCAACTTGCAAAGAACATGTAAATGATGTGAGACGAATGTTAAGTATTGCATTTTAAAGCGTCTTGTTATGAACACCATAACATTGGCAGCTGTAGTAGTAAAATGAGCAAAAGGCCAGAGGCACGTCTTCAATTAAGTAACTCACCCAGTGGGAATACTGCGTGTGTGTGTGTCTGTGTGCGTTTGGGTAAAATATCTGCAGGCCTCCGAAGACTTCAGGGTCATCAGTGTCCTCGAAGGCTGCGCAGGGAAAGACAGGAAATGTTCTTTTCCCACGGGGCTGTGTGACATTAACTAGAGGCAGATTTTTGAGACGCACACACACACGCACACGCGCGTTCACACAAACCCGGAGCCTCTGTGGACTTCTGTGAGGTCACGACGCTGAAACTCTGAGGGATTTGTCATGTGTGGCGAAGACATAAGACACATGTTGCTGTTTGTGCGGCCGTGCAGCTGGGAGGGATTTTGAAGGGCGGAGGAGATGAAGTTGGACTCTTCAAACCAGAGCGTCTGGTAAACCACCAGGCCACCCCGCTGTCTTCTAGCATTTAGTCAGAAGTTTTTAGAAAGGAATGATCCTCATGTAAACTTCTGACAAAATGTTTTTACCCTGGTTGAGCTTAAATGTGCACCATGAAAAACTTGGGATATTTGCTTGGATAACATGCTTCATACTTTGTTTATGCCCCACGGTGGGAGAGCAGTGCTCTGCTAGCTAACGATGCAGATTCCTGCATATGGATGAACATCAACATCTGTAATATGAGAGAGGGAGCAAACTAAATTATGCAGCTTCAGTTTCCCCATTTAGGGAATATGGATCAATTTCTCAAGCTAAAACCATTAACCTGTAGAATGGGCAGTGTTACCATGGCAACACAGATTATGTCTCTTGATTCTTGCTGGTGATGGTAGCGACTAATTCAGCATGCTTGTTTGTCCAGTCTCTCTCGCTCTCTCTCTCTCTCTCTCTCTCTCTCTCTCTCTCTCTGTGGAGTAGGGAGGTGTATTTCATCAACCGTCCCTGGGGATGAGTGTCTTTATGACTTAGCGTTGGCTTTCTGCTCTCTTTCCTGTCTATGGTTCACCCCTGTCCTTTCTCTTCACATTGTGATCACTTCCTCTCCTGCTCGCCTCTCCTCTTCCGCCGTGAATCCCGTGTGTTTTTCGGTTGCGGTTTAGTTTCTGGACATCTTCATTACTCCTCTCTTCTCGCTTTATTTTCCATTCTCCTCCGTCTTGGCAGGAGTTAGCCTGTCCTTCTTGTCCCCATCCCCCATTCAGCCCCCACCCCCACCATCCAAATGGCCCTCCGGTCAGGACACAAGATGGTCAGCGGTGTGTGTATAATGTGCATGTTGTGTCGATCAATGTGTGTTGTTTCTCTACAGTTGTAAGGCAGAAATCAAACAGATATTTGTGCATTCACATTCCTGTGACTACTCCATGCATACACACCCACTCCCTACTTTATTAGAAACACCTGACGTGTACACACACTTTAGGGGAGCAGTGCAATGCATGACATCATTTCAGGCTCCATGACTCAGATGCCAGGGGGCTGTTTGGTCCCACATATTTAAGTGTTTCTGGTAAAATCATGAAGCAGGAGAGGAACTTGTTGCAGAGTTTTTTTGGCGTCTACACGAGCCATCGCCACTCAATGCTGGCTACTTCTGATTAGCTGTCTCTTAACGTCAGTGTAAATGATATAAATCGTGCCCCCCCCCACCACCCACACTTTCTAAATGTTATCGGGCTGGATTGGGATGATTGAGCAAGTCTAAATAGTTCAGGAGGGCGGTGTATTGTTTATCGGATGGGGGGATGGATCGTAAAAGTCCAAGGCAGAAATTTCATTTGATGTATGCGCCTCTGAGTGCAGGATGAGTCATTAAAAATTTGAGTTTTTGTAGGAAAAGACAGATTTTCCTACAAAAATACTCTGACATGTGGCAAATAGACCCAGCATCAAAACTTGGAAAATGTATTTTACATTTCATGGGACCTTTTAATCATTCGAATGGTTTATTGCAGAACTTCACAGCACGACCGCTTGAGGAAATTTGATGCATTTTCTTCCCTAAAAAGTGGATGATTTATTATTGCAGCGATGCCTCTGGCTCTCGCTCGCTCTGAGAAGCTTCCTGGGGTTCAGTTCTCAGCAGCCACCCACCCAGCTGTAAACCCTCCGAGCCTGTATGTGCACCCACTCATGAATCTGCCTGGCTGGTAGGCTTCACTGCAATATCAGGTATGGGTCTCCACCTTCAGAGCAGAGGTTTGGCTGCGGATTCCTGCATGCTTTATAGGAGATTGTGGTGCGTCTCGGGCTTGTGTGTGTTTGTGTGTACAGCTGGGTGATGGAAAAATTTGGATTTCTGCCTTTAATTCCCAAAACGCATTCCTTCTCTAATAGCTTTTCCAGTCAGTTGTTTTCTATGGCATGAAAGAAAAGAAAGCCACACTTACTATGACTCTTCCAAGCCTTCTGTTTTCTTTCATCAAAGTCTGAAAGCGCCGGGAGAACGGGAGTGACAGCAGTTATGGTCCTTGGCTCGCTGCCGTGGATCACATGGTGGTTCTTTGAGGAGTTTCCACACTGAGAAGATACAGATCTGCTCGGTGTGGAATTCATCAGGAATGTCCTCACAAGTGGAAAATGGGATGTTTTACATGTTTTCTGCTCAGAATGAAATAACAGTACGTCAGAAATGTTATCAGCGGGAGATCGAGGTGTTTACTGAGCAGGTTCTTCATTCCATTTTTGTCAACGTGGTGATTCAGAGATTTTCTAATGGTTTCAGATCTGGTAGAGTGAACAGTCATACAGTGTGTTGGAGCACAAAATGCTATGATGTTTGTGCATGAGGAAGAAAGTTTGCCTTGAAGGCTCTCTGATAGAAATACACTTTTTAAATGTTTGATCTTGGAAACTGCAGTTTTCTCTGGAGCTTTCTACTGTAGTACACATTCTTCCCCGGCAGAGAGAATCTCGAAACAAGTTGTACTGGAAGTGTTTAAAGATCTTCTTGTCCGTGGTGGTTTAAGTGTTGTGATGGATTCGGTCTGCAGAAATATTGTAGTAGTGGACTTTGGCTCTATCCCACTTCCTCCCACCCCCTGGACGTGAAGGGGCCCTTTCGTTAGAGACTTGCCCCTCAGAACAGCCCTTTTTGTGTAAGGACTACAACATAGGCCCCTTTGGGTCATCATCATCATCATCATCATCGCAGAACAGCAAAGGTTACTAGTGCAACTCCACAGTCACACAGACAAACCACCTGCAGGCTCATAGTCAAGCTGTGAGTTACGTTCAAAAGATTTCAGATTTCATTTTTTTCCCCTCTGAACCACAATAAATAGCACTGATGGGTAGCAGGGAATGTTGCCATGGCGACGCAGCACTGTGGCAGCTGGTAATTATTCTGGTTTAAGTGCCATCAGAGACACACAGGAGCTGGCACGTAGTACAAGATAGTCACACCTGGATGTGGGCCTCTTAGAGCAGACCAGAGTCTGGTCAGACGTCAGTTCCACGTGGAGGGGGGTTGAAGACCGGACCACATGTTTGACCAAATGTCTTTTAAAATCAGTGTGTGTTTCCTCTGAAGGCATGATTCTGAGTATATTTGTGTGTTAAAATGCAACGGAGATGATGTGTTAGGAGATATGATTCAGGGATGATGTCATGTGGTTCTTCTCCTCCAGGCTACATGAGCTGATAGCTCAATAGAGTGGACATAGTGTGTGTTCTGTGTACAAGACAGAGTGAAGAGATATACACTGGCTGAAGGGTGTGTATGTGTGTGTGTGTGTGTGTGTGTGTTTGTGTTTGTGTTTGTGTGTGGTTGCAACCAGCCTGTTGTGCGATACGTATACTCCATGCTTCTTTCCCACCTTACGTTCGCACTTGTCATCCACAAACACTGTCCAGGGACAATATACAGCTCAGTGCTTTACCTTCACCCAGCAATAACCCTCCCCTGTTCTATCTGCTCTCTTCCAGGCGAGGCCGACCTGACGAATCATCCGTAAGAGTCAAGGTGAGGCTGTGTTCAGCCTCTCAAACCAACATGAAAACACAACCGGCATTCAGCAGGAATTCCGCAGTGTCCTTTGAAGAATTTAAAACTGGCTTCCGCAGCTTGATCAGCGCTTCCCCGACTCCCACCATCCTCAGTCACATTAGCAGGGAGACGCATGGGAGATTTTCCCTCTGGCAAAATATATTCTACGCACACACACACACACACACACACACACACACACACACACACACACACACACACACACACACACACACTAGGCAGGAGTTTGGCTGATGACAATAGACATGATAGATGTCATATTTTTGTCACCATGATTGCCAGGTCAGCAGCTGTCTTGTCAGGAGCAGAAAGAAAACACAATCCTGACTTTGTGTGATTTTTTTTTTCTACACCTTCCTCCTGTATTTGCCAGTCACTCGTTCTCTCGTATCCCGTTTTATTCCTCTCATAATCATTGCAGTAACAGACAGCGTGTACATGCAGGAAACCCACAGTAGGAAAGAAACCCACCACTTCATATTTATTTCTCTTGAGTTTACAGAGCTTGTCACCATCACAACTGCTCCCCACCTGCAACGCATGCAAACACACACACACACACACACACACACATACACACACGCACGTACACACCAATGAATCACCTGCGATAACATCAGTTCAGTGAAACCCAACTTTGGCTGTTAGACAGAGACGTGATGAGGTTGGTAATGTTGTGCGCAGAGCCCAGACACCAGTTGTAGCGACTCTGGTGTGGGGTCCACTGCAGCAGACTGAGATCACTGTCTGCACTGCAGTCTGACTCTGCTCTCTGCTTCCACCTGCTGGACGTGTTTGGTAACAGGATGCAGGTCGGGTGCTGGCGAATGCTGAACAGATTAGACGATATAAAGGAATAATATATATATATATATATATATATATATATATATATATATATATATATATATATATATATATATATATCCTGTTCTTTATTTCTCTCATGACAGCCAACAATGAATTAATCAATCTAATGAAATATGTCTGCACAGACAAAAGCCTTTTTTTTTTTTTTACTTATTCCTCTTGTCTTTCATGGGAAAAGCATTTTATTGTCATAAACACAGTTTTAAAAGGTTTCCCCATACAATAAAACTATTCTGTCTTAAACTCTGAATGCTCTTTCAAAACATCATGATTGGAAAACAAATACAGCCAGAAAACTATGGAAAATTCATTTGTTTCACAAATAACTAATTACTGGTGATATTGATTTACTTTGCTACATTTTTTTGTTGTGTCAATGTACAAACTGTCAATAAGTCTGCTGGTAAATTTTGACATGAGTTTCTCTATTTCGGATATTTAAACAGAGGTTTTACAGGATGCACTGTCATTAGAATTCTTACAGCCATTTTTTTTTTTAAGTCACAGAAATGTAGTTCATTGTTTGAACCCTAAATATAGACTAGACCCCCATTAAACCCCAGACCTCTAACTCATGACTGCACGAGCAATGCAGACATCAAGTCTGACACGGACTGGATGTTGAGATGATCCAGTCAAAGAATAACCAGATTTTCTGCTGTTAAAGGTGATGTCCAAAACAATAAAACCCTATAATAGCGCAGCATTATTGCGCTTGCTCTGCTGGTGTAATTATTTGTTCTGAGTTCCTCACACACCATCCTGCTGCTGTTAATAATCACTACAGCATTAAAATTCACAGCTAAAAACAGCCCCCAACATTGTAGCTATATACGAGAATTTACTTGACTAAAGACTACAACTCCCAGCTGTTTCAGTAGATTAATTTGCTTGAGTTGTATTCAAGGGTGTACATGCTTGGTGGGAACTCGGCTGGTTTAGGGCAGAGGGACACAGATATTTGTTCCTCTGTAGTAATAATTAAGGACTGAATGGTATTATAGTAAATGCACAACAGCTTCCAGTAAATCTGGCAGTCTTCAGATGTCTATGTTGTTGCTCATTTCCCGGGAGAATAGAAATCGCAGGCTTTTGAGATAAAGCCGCTGCACTAAAATCAACTTTCTCCACTTTGATTGCTTGAGAGGTCAAACACAGTTTGCATGCTTAAGCCGATCGTGTCCTTCAGTGAACCGTGTTTATCCTCAACACACAGTCATCAATTTGGGTGCACAGATTCTTCCACCATATATTTAATCTTTAAAAGGTTTTAACAGAATCTCTCTACAGAGAAATTTTTCAAAAACATTTGTTCTTTTTGAATGTGTTTTTCTTCTTGTCCGTCCCCAGCTGGCACCTGTCCAATGTCCTCTCCCGTCTCAGTGTGATGCATCATGGCTCCGGTACTGCGTGGAGTGTGGTGGGGGCCGGAGGCAGGAGTCATTGGGTCGGGAGCGGCGGCAGCTGCTAGTGGGGTGGCATCATGGCTGGGCGGTGGGCAGCTGGTCCTGGTCATCACCCTCAGCACCCTCACTGCCCTGATGCTTGTCTCTTTGCTGCTGCTGCTGTGCGCTAGCTGCCAGGGGTGAGCAACACAGCAAACACACACACACACACACACACACACACACACATCAAATTCTACAGTACGTTCAGGAAAGGCTAATGTGTGTATTGTATCAGCTTTCTAATCAGTACACAGTGACTTGTACTCAAGTTGAACTTTCTAAATGGAACCTGCTCTGTTTAGATGAAACACCGGTTGTGCAGCATGTTAGTGTTGAAAACAACACGAACACTCAAGGGGACATTGGTAGCTAACAGTTATTGTAGGTGCAGGAAGAAAAAAATATCCCAAGGACATGTTGACTACATTCTGAATAAGAATATTTGCTCCCAAAGCAGAACACACATACTACATACATACATGCATACAGTACATACACACACACACACACACACACACACACACACACGCACACACACACACATATATATGTGTGTGTGTGTGTGTGTAGGAGAACCCCATCTACAATGAAGAATGTAATGTTAGGAGGCTAAACCAGCAAATACAACACTCTCTTAAGTATTCATGCCATTCTTACCCTTTAAGTCACAAGCAAGTCCCAAGATACTGTGATTAAAGTCAAGGAAGTCATTAGTCTGGTCATGAAAGTCTCTGTTCACACCAGCTAAGAGGAACTAAAACCAACAAAACATGCAAAGGTTTTCAGCTGAAACCGATACTTGGTTTTATCCTGTTATTTTTGCTTCTTTTTAGAGGAGATACAGCATAAGATCAGGCCGTGAGGTGCCAAAAATAGAAAATCAGTTTGTTGCGCAATTTATTTCTGTGAATCGTCACCAATAAAGTACAGTATAGGAAACAGTGAAGCGCTTTCAAGTCATCTGTCTCAAGTGTATGTCAAGTCTCAAGTCATGAATACCAGGGCAAAATCAAGTGGAGTCTTCAATCAGCAGTTGTCAAAGAAGTCGACAATTTTGCGACTCGAGTCCCCCAGCTGTATAAGTTCAGTTCTCCTCTCCCCTGTGTATCGTGTGCTCTCAGCTGGTCAACAAATACCAAACAGAAACTCGTCATAGATATAGAAAAGCACCTCAGGGAATAATAATTTCACAAAACATGTACACTGGTTGGGGACACAGCAAGAACGCTCTGGGGCTTTCCTGTGTGGAGTTTGCATGTTCCCCCCCTGTGCCTGAGTGGGTTCTCTCCAGGCGCTCTGACTTCCCCCCACTGACCAAAAAACATGTTAGGTTGATTGAAGGCTCTGAATTGACCGTGGGAGTGAACGTCAACGGTTGGCGGCCTCTTTATGTCGGTCCTGTGATTGATTGGCAACCTGTCCGGGATAGACTCCGCCTCTCGGCCTGTGTCAGGTTGGATTTGCTGTATCTCCTCATAATGAAATAATGAATAATGAATGGTTTGAATTGTTTAAAATCCTAAAGGCTGTTAGATTAAAAGCCCTTAAATACCTCAGTTGATGAAAACACCCAAAATACTGTCCAAACTAAATGTCTGGACTGGTTTGATATCCAGTGTGTTGGAGAACCATGAAGGAATAACATGCTCCCAAGAGAGAAACCGTTTCTATGAGGAAGATTAAAATATCAGACCCTCTGTTCTGTTATCATTATTCAAGTAAAGTCAAACTTTAATGATGTAGCCCAGAATCACAATCTGCCTCAGGGGGGCAATACTTAGAGCCTCGATAAGAGTGAGGAAAACTTCCCAGAGAAACCCTGTAACAGCCTCCGAGAACCGCCACGCAATAGACACATGGAGCAGGACAACAATCACTTTATATACAACATTTGAAAACATTAATTAAAATAATAAATGTATGTAATGGATCCCAGGTAACAAAGACATATGGTGGGGGGGGGGTGAAGAGAGACTCCTGCAGTTTGAGGATACAACCCAAAGAAAAACAAGTCATTAGAGAGCAGCAGTTATCAGGAAGTTTGCAGTTTTATTCTCGAATATGGACAAATATGGATCATTCCATGGATTAAAAATTCTTTTATTATTCCCTCGTCTTCCCTTTCCTTTCCCAGGCAGAAGAAAGCAGCCAACGGATATTCAGCTGGAGACCACGTGGACCTCATAAACGGAGTGAGTTGCACTTGAGATTTTTCAAATGGCGGGCAGCTCTCTGTTAGATGGAATGAATGACACGCAAATTGAATTGGGGAGACGACGTCAGAGGAGATGTTGCCAACCAAAATGTAAAATTGTGATAAGTTGCACCATTGAGACGTGCACGGGGAACGCTTGTGTGTCGGGAAGATAATTACATGATACACACTCCCTCAATGACACAACCATTCAATGACAATAACAGTAGGAGTGCTGAGGAGGTCAGATGTGATTCATTCTGAGAGATCACCGAAGCAGTGAAAGATTGATATAGATATTTATTCCAACCCGTGCTAGTGCTTTAACAAATGCACCCACACAATGTCACAGAAAGAATACACACACATATATATGCGCACGCTCACAAACATATAGTCCTCATTAATCGCCGCGTGGGAGAGTGACACGTCTGCAATCAGGCAATCGCTTGTAAACCAGGCTTCCAGACTGGCTGCATGCCTGAGTAAAACACACACACACACACACACACACACACACACACACACACACACACACACACACACACACACACACACACACACACACCCTGATATCCTATGACACAGTCTCACGCCCGCTGACATTTGCCTCCTAACCTACTTCCATCACGCTGACAGAAACATAACACAAAACAAAACCTCGCTGTGCACGGATGATTGACAGCCTCCAGTTGTTGCTAAAATTGTTTTGACATTGGCGGCTGATGGGAAGGGCTGTTGAGAGGACACATGGAGGGAATTCCTATTTTTGAATGTGTTATTACACTATAGTATTTGTTAGAAGTCACAAGAGAGAAAGTGGTAAAACAAAAATAGAGGCGCCGTAATCGACCATGTAGATTCTAGGCACACACACACACACACACACACACACACACACACACACACAATGACATAAATACACGCTGCTGTACATCATCGTGTCTGGGCCATAGATAGTAATTACCGTCCCCTATAATACTGATGCCCACTTTTAAGTGTGACAAATGCCCAGCTTTCACCGACTAAGTAACACCCACTTACTCTTTTATCCTGTCACTCCCTCTGGGGCTTTTTATGTGTGTGTGTCAGGCAGCCAACATGCCTCTATTCCTCAGAGCCTCTTTGCATTTGATGGATATCTTTGCCGTAACCTTTATATCGTAGCACAATTGCAGGGTGGTCAGATTGTTTCAGGAGGGCCCCATTTAAATGACGGACCATGTCACAGCCTTGACAGGTTAAATGGGGGTCTTTGTCTTTGCGGATAAGTAGATTGGCTCTTCTGGCTCACCTGCAATCCGTCTCCTGCAGCCATGTCAAGAGGCATCTCACGCATTGGATTGGTTTTAATTTCTTTAAATTGTAAAGTGTAAATATATTCAGTGTAGATTCAGTAACTAGATCATTAAAGTCATTGCATTATTTGCATACTATGTGGGGGGAATCATGTGGGTCATAAAATAGTTAAAGATTACATCATCAACACTAATGATTGCATGAGAGTTGATGGCCACTAGGTGGGAATGTGGAGCTGTTATTACACAACCTGAAAGCTCTCACAGGAGGAAAACAACAAACCTGAACAAAGACAGTCTTGACATAATAAAGAGTGACATATTCACCTGTGACACATTTACAGGAAAAAGTTGATCATCTTACAGCAGTGTTGCAGGATTTGTTGTCAGTTAGAGCCGTTTCCTCTTCGTCCCTCTGAAAGTGTTGATTTGAGTGTTGAGCTGATTCTGTGGTGGCTGATCCCAGCGATGGTGCCTGCAACTCTGCAGTCTCACAGTTTATTTAGAGCCGCTGAATTTGCCATGTGATGTGACAAATAGAGAAGCAGGCGTCGGGAGGAGATAAAACCTCAATGTTGGAACAAATGTACTGAAGTGTCTTTGACCAAGACTGAATTCCAGACAGCTTCACGGGTGATGTTGTTGTCGTGCGGCTTTCTGGAGAGAGAAAACAAGGTAAAAAGATGGAGCACAATCGCCCTTTTGTTTTGTATCACTATCAATGGTTTTCATTGTTATTCATGTGACGCCACTACATGCAGCCATTTAACCTCGTCAGTTGGTCTTCATGCTCGATTTGGTTTCACTGTCTCCTATTAATGAACCAATGTGACATTAAGAACAAAATGGGATGAGTGAGTAGAATGTCAAACGAAGGCTATCATAAAAAGCTCTCCCTGTCACAAACACAACCAGAATATGACCTCTAAAAGCATGACATAGTATCAAAGTCAGTTTAAATTTGCTGTCAGCATTATATATCTGAAAAGATATATAATGCTGTGATATGACGGCAAATTCATGAGATTATGACAATTTCCTCAATCCATTGCAACCATTTCTCAAGTTTCATGAAATTTGCACGTGCAGGAAAACACCTCAGCAAATGGGGAAGCAAACCCTTTTGAATGGTAAACAAAAAATGTTGATCCGAGAGCAAAGGTTCTTCAATTTACAAATGAGGTTTTGAGATAAATACGTCTTAATTTGACTCACAATTTTTTAAAAAAAAGATTGCAGGATGGTAAAACTGTGCTTGTGTAATTTTTTTTTAAAGCTTTACACTCAAATCTTTCTGATCGCATAATAAAGACGCAAATTAAACTCCATTATATTGCTACATCCTGCCAGTTGTCTAGCGTGGTCTTCAGGATCTAGGATCTACAATGTGATACTGATCACATTCAGAAGTTACTAACTTGTTCATTGTCATGTTGCCCAGCTTTTCACTAGATTTCATCTAAATCTTTCCATTAATTTTTGAGACATCCTGATAACCAACAAGTCAAGGAGAGTCATATTTATTTGTATTGCGCCAAATCACAACAAAAGTTACCTCATGACACTTTACGGGTAGAGCAGGTCCAGTACCACAATCCTTCAATGAATTTACTCCCAACAGTTCTCTGTGAGCGAGCACGTCCTGCAACAGCGGCGGTGAAAAACCTTCCTTTTAACAGGCAGGAACGTCGAACAGATCCAGGCTCAATGGGGACGGCCTTCTGCTTTGACCGGTTGGGGGGAAAGAGAGCAGGAGAGTGGGAAAGAGACAAAGACAGATGATACAGAACGAAAGATGCAGAGATAAAGAGAGAGAAGAAGGGAAGAGACTGATGGATGGACAAGGATGTGAACAGGTGATGCTAAGGGTGGCTGCTTGAGCCTCTTTAGGTCTGTAGCCTGAAACAGCAGCAGCAGCAGTCAGGGATCTCGGAAGTGGGGAAGCACAAAGGCTCTGGAAAAGAAGAGGAGTTAGTAACATGTATGAATATAGGAGAACAGAGAGGAGTAGAGAGAAGCCCAGTGCACCATAGGAGATCCCTCAGCAGTCCAAGCCTATAGCAGCATATCTAAGGGCCAGCCTAAGCCAGACCTAACTGTAAGCCTGATCAAAAAGGAAGGTCTTAAGCCTGCTCTTAAAGGTAGAGAAGGTGTCTGCATCCCTGACTGAAACTGGGAGACTGTTCCACTGGAGGGGAGCCTGGTAGCTGAAGGCTCTGGTTCCCATTCTACTTTTTGAAACTCCAGGAACCACAAGTAACCCTGCATCCTGGAAGCGAAGGGTTCTGGCTGGATAAAAAGGGGGCTATGAGCTCTGTCAAATATGAAGGTGCCTGATTGTTAAGGACTTTGTATGTTAGAAGAAGAATTTTGAATTCAACTCTTACAGGGTGTCAATGCAGAGAAGCCAGTACAGGAGAGCAACAAGCACACAGCAGTGATTACTGCATCTTCTTCATGGAAGTAAAAATGACAATCACCAAGCAATTAAAGAGAGTATAAATTATACATTCTCTTATAGAGAATTATCTTCTGCTGGTGAGCAGAACTATAATACATTTAATTAACTGTACACCAATAATAAGCATCTTGTAATCAGTAATGTGATTTGAAGAGCTTCAACTTAGCAGTGATAAAGGATGATGGTGCATCAACATAATAGTCATGTGTTCTAAAATCCTGGAAAATCGGATCTTCAGGATAGTTGTTCTAAGAATGCTATTAGACCCATTTATGTTGTGCAGACCTGACAAATGTGCATGATTGAACTGTTTTTCTGTGCTCATCGGTTGCTGGTCTCCGTTTAGTGGGTGACTTTACATCAAGATTTATTTCAGCTGCAGCAACAAACACATTGTGCTTTGTTGTTGGCAGGTTTCAGAGAGAGAGGCGATCAGCCAGTCAGCAGACAGTCCAGCCACTGATGCGGCCGTCAGCAGCTCTCACAACGGACCTCTAACCAGCGGTACAAGTAAGCAGAGACATTACGCTTAGCATTTCATATAGGTAGCTCATTAAAATCGAAGATGTTCGTCTTTTAGTTTCAGCAGACAAAATCAGATCAGCAACATGACGGGATTTGCTAAGCAGCTGGTGTTTATGGCCTTTCAGATGTTGTTTTTTCATTTAATTCCTTTGAAGGGAGCTAATACGCACGTTCAGATAGCTGCAAATAGTTGTTTTCTTCAAAAAAGAAAAATCATTGTGTAATTTGAAGGTCTCGGAATATTTGGAGTCACCAAATGCTGACTGTCTTCCGTCTGCTCCACCAGTTCTCACAGACACACAGGACACAAGTCCCCAGCCGTCAGAGGACATGCTGTCCAGCCAATCAGAGCTCAGGTCCTCCAAGTGTCCTCAGGATCGTGAGCTTCCCAGCATTCCTCCCAACAACACCCTTATAGGGGACAGACCCCCAGCATCAGGGGACAGCACCTATGAGGTCAATACTTAAAGTCACCTCACAAAGGCACAATCACGTTTCTACTCGGGGTGTGTTCGAAAGTGCCCGTTACAGGAGATTAAAGCTTGGATTAGTTTGCAAATTAGTGCTGCATGACTGACTGATTGATTGTTTTAGTGCAGAAAGTTGATTCTGAGTAGCTGGATCGAATAACACACACTCCTTTTTTCAAGGTGGTGAAAGAGATGGCGGTGTCATCACGTGACGTCAGTGTTGAAGACTCCTTGTACGAGACGGTGAAGGAGCTGAAACACCCCCTCACTCAGCTCGGCCTCCCCAACGGTACAGCCGAGCTGAGCCCCGAAGAGCCTTCCCTTCATGCCCCTGTCCTCCTCAATGGCCACCTCAGCCCCTGCACACCTGAGCGGGGGCCCCTGTGTGCAGGGGTTGAGTATGCCTCAGTGGACCTGAATAAGAAGAGCCGCCACAGCGCCGACATGGAGGCCAAAAGGCGTTCTGATAACGCAAGCATCCCCTCCCACAGGCCTGTGGAGGAACCAGAGGAGGATTTACCTCCGCCGGTACCAGAGAAGGTTCTAGATGAGAACGACAACCAGCCAGTGTTGATGAATGGCCTTGCAGGAGCTGGGCTGCACAATGGAGAGGTGCGGAGAGTGTGTGTTTGTGGTCTCGCTCCTATAGATTCATGTAGTGCACTGACATTTGCATAATATGTGTCGGTTCATATTTCATGTGAACAAAGAAAACCTTATTTAAGCAACATAAAAGGTGAAAGAAAATCTCCAGGAAAAGTTCAGATTCAGATTTACCACCAGATAACCTCATTCTCATCAGCTCTTGTGACCCAAAATATCCCCAGATGAACTGGAGATCATCTACTCATCACAACAGATCATCCAGCTTCATACATATAACCACTATAAAACCACAACTTCTTGCCTTTTCGATGTTTGGTACAGAAAAAACAAAACTATCGTGTGTAACTTTCGTCTGCTAAACCTCTGGAATAAGATCAGAATTAACACAACACTGATGGAAGTTGAAACTCCGGTGTGTTATGTCAGGCAGTGTAAACATTTGTTGGAATTTTTTTGTGTGTATAGCTTTTAGCTTGTGTGGTGTCTGGGTTTTTTTGTAATCATAGACATGTAACCTTTAGCTGCTTTCTCAAAATGGTTTTGTAATTTATTTTGCTAGCTGAATAACAAGCTCGCTCACTAGCTCTGCTAACTATCTTGCTAACATTTAACACACAATTTTAGAAACCCCATATACTTTTGAATGCAGAGAGATTTACCAAGTGGCTATAACCTTAATGAGCACTGAATATACTGGAATGGACATGAATTTATATTTAAAGCACCATAAATTCCATCTGGGTACAGTATTTCTCCGTGTCTGCCGTATGCTAACAAGTTTGTCATTTCAATTTTTTCAAGGTGACAATGTGTCAGTGTTATGTTTATAGCTCCCGGGTGGCCACAAAATCAATTAAACAGCTTGAAACGGTGGATAGATGTTGAAAAAAAAAGAGACCTAAGTATCCTTCAGTCAACAGTCTGCATCCTCTCTCCCTCTCACCTTGATTCTGTTCTCCACGTTCCTTTGTCTTTGCCATTTTAGCAGCCAATTAGCTCATACCTTATTTAGACAGCAGGCGTGTTTTGCCTCATCTGACCTCCAAATCTATGATGAAATCTTTATCTACCCAACGACAGTGTAAACCGCACTTACACACACACACACACACACACACACATATCCATACTTGCAAATGCTTGCACTCATATGTGGATCCCACGTGTATGTGTCGGCATGTCTCGTCAGCATTAACTCTGTTATTTCTCCCCATCCCCCCACATTACAAAAACATATAGATACTAAGATATGTGTGTGTTTGCATGTATTCTGCTACATACAGACCCCCTGGGGCTGATTTAAGTTTAACCCTGGATGTTTCCGGCTCCCGGTGGCTTACGCCCTTGTATGACCAGGAGCATTCGGTGATTTGTCTTGTCAAATAAAGTCTGTGTGTGTGTATGTACCTGTGCCTGGTGAGCACCAGCTGGCCACCGTCCCTATGACAGTTAGTCTGGTTCCATGATGGATGATATCAGCTATGGAAGCCCTCTGTCTGTCTCTGATACGTACACATTCACCGTGTGTACCCTGGGGTGCCCATATGTAAATGTCTGAGGAATTCCCTCCGGTGGAAGATTGGTAAATGGTTCTCTACCTCTAGCTCTCTCCCTCTCTCTCACACACACAAACACACACACACACACACACACACACACACACACACAAACACAAACACACTTTTCAGCATTTTTATATACACAACATTCACTTGTGCAAGTGTACAATTATTGAATGCTCATAAACACTTGCAAGACTTGTGCGCAGTTATTTGACTGTTTGTCACCTGTGGGGTTTTTCTGTGAGATGTAAGAAATGAGTTTGACCCAGCCACCGGGCTGCTGGGATACACACCAGGGACGTGGTCCTGGTAAACTTGGATATTCTGCGTGTCAGCACTGTTGAGCTGCCCAACATGCTGATGCTCAAGGGATACACTATTGAACATGAGGCTCTATGTTTAGAGTTATTTATGAAGCAACACGTGCGAAACAGAGAACATCGATAATATACGCTGATGTACTTAGATTGATATGCAGAATATACGTCAACGCACACATCAGCTTGAATGACACATTGACACCTGAGTTGTCTGTCTTCCGAGGCTGCTGTAATCAGCTTGTTGCCATCCTGCATGTCTTTATATGGCCTTCATACACAGGAACATTAACCCGTAATCCTCCACATACAAAACCACATGCTCTCATTATGACACCTAGTTATGTATCTCTCATGTCCATGTGTATCGATGTAATACATAGTCTTTATATTAGTTTATCAATATGGAAATACACATTTTAAAAGTCTAATTTTACATTCACATGAATCAAACCCAGGTTAAAGGCGCCATATGTCAGAGGAAGGTCACGTGATGTCCCCTGTGCAACATGTTCAAGCACAGGCGAAAAGAAAGTGGTCTCTGCAATATATGTAATGCAAAAGGGCCTTGGCGACACATCTCACCTAGCTCAACCCCCCCCCCCCCCACACACACACACACACACACTAAATATATATAAAGTGACTCCTATTTAATGGCAACGTTAGCAGTATGACTGGAAATAAAGAAGTTTTGGCTAATTTGTTATTATCGAGATAGTAAAGTAAAAAATGTACTGTTGGATACCAAATACAATACTTTTTTTTTACTTAACTTTCTCTATACTACTGCCTCTACTTATATTGCCCACATGAAGTTATTTTTGGTATTATGATTACACAATTATGACACACATTTGTATTTTCCACATTACATTGGCTTCAGTAGCTAGCTAACTGTATTCACTAAAACAAGTTAACGCTAAATAACATTAATGCATCTATTTCCTTAGAATGAAATAATGTCATATCGTGTGTATTTTACATATTTTATCATTGAACAGTTGACGAGATTGAATTAGAAAACCACTTTGATTTGTTGTTATTCTTGAGGGAGGAATGAAATTACTACAAATTAGATGAACAAATATTGTGAAACTCACTGAGAGTGGCTGTGGCTGGGTCAAGTCACCTGTGGCCGTGTTTCCTACCGAGACTCCTCTGGGGCACTCTGCCTAATTGGTCGGCTAATTTAAGCGAAATGGAGAAGCCATCTGCTGCATTCCCGAATGTGTGTCAGATCTATACAAGCAATCATGTCTCCAAACACGGGTTAGCCATAAAGTAACCATATTGATTTATGCTCTCTCAGAAACGTGTGCCAGCATGAACAAGGACAGACATTTTGATGGATGTGCACAATTTTTCTTTTGGTATATGTAGCTTGAGATAATATGCCCTTGACTAACACCACATGTATGCTTCAACAAGTGAATAACTTTACCTTTTTTTTAAATAAATTAACTTTAACTTTGGTACCTGAAGGAAAGGACTTAGTAAATCTTGATTTATTTCCTCGTAACAAGAAACAAAAAAGCACGCTTTCTCCCCTCAGAGAAGCATGTTAAATTCCCACATGATATGAAGTATTTAGTCAATGCTGGCAGGGATATTGAGGTTCTTGTTAGACTCCTGAGGTGTTTGCCGCGGCTGTCAGATGTGCTTTGTTGATTAATAGCTTTCCCATCGATCATAAGATGAAGTGAACCGCGGCTGTGCACAAAAAACACCGCACTCTCTGTCACTTCCTATTGATTTTCGCTCAATAATTTTCTTAATAAATGGGTGGTTATATACAACATTAGCTTCAAATGTATCACAGCAAAAATGGCAAGGGCAGATCTCGTTCCTCTCTCCGGCTACAGGGAGTAGTTTGGAAGTTCTCCTCATTGATTTGATCCCAAGCGACCTCTGAAGAGTTTTTTTCACTGGTGTTTATGTATTTGAAAACTTTTCAATACTTTGCCAACATGTTTTAGGGATGCGGATCAATGAGAACTGCAACTGTGTCTTAATTACATCCCCACAAAGTTGGTTCAAATACCTTTACTATGACAACTACACCACATCTTTGTCGCAGTTTTTATTGTGACTAAATAAGGAACATTTTCTAAATTAAAGATGGCATCCCCCCCAAAATGCTTTTATGATAAGTAATCGCTCACTTTTTAGCCTTAGGGATGTTTTATACGTGTGATTCTTGCTTAGCTGCTTTTTTGAACACGCCATATCTAAATCTTTCTTTTTGTTCTCTTCTCCTGCAGTTACACTCCCCTCTATCTCCTGCACTGGGGTTCGACAACAACGTTTTGTCTGACAGTGAGGTAAGTCAGTGTTAAACTCCCTTATTCCCCAAACTGCCGCTTCCATTCCCGAGACAGCGGCTCTTTACTGTGAATGCCAAAAGATTAAAAATAAAACTGGTGAAGTAGTTGTACGACATCAGATGAAATGCTATGAGGGAAAACGCCAGCGGGGGTCTTTTCTAGTGTGTCACACATTTCCACTTTCTTGCTGTTACGTTGTTTTTGGTGCACAATCTGTTTCATTTGTTAATCACATATTTAAGGAATAACCTAAATTAAAACCTCTGTTTTTTTTTTGTGTGTGTGTCCTTCAGTCAGCCGTGTATTCTACAGTCAACAAAACAAACTGTGACAATGCTGTAAATCAGGAAGACAAAGAGCATGACTACAGCAGCATCGCAGAGATCAAAGGTCTCGTCCCAGCCGTGTCCTCCAGTGACCTCTACGCAACGGTCCGGGACATCTACTCCCAGCCTGGTGAGCCCGCGCCAGGGGGAGACCCCATCTTTGACAGCACAGATCCTGGTTACGAGGCCATCCGCATTCCAAAGACTAGCAGTTCAGATGATGAGCACAGGGCTGGGCTGGCAGAGGAGGGGTCAGATGCTGCCAAGGCAGAACCTGACTACGAGAGTGTGGGGGAGCTGGGTCTGAGCCGGGAAATGTCACGCCTCTGAGTTCCTCTTCTGCAGAAGAAGCTTCCTCTTTGATACATCACTGCAGTGCTTTGAGCTTTCGGTGCATGACTTGGAGAAACATCAGAAACCTCTCACCGCAGCATTCATCATCAATGCATGAGCGTCCTCTTTACAGCTCGGGTACAGTTTATCACATCCAAACTTGACTCCTGTAATTTATCAAGCAGCGTGAATGTCATTGGTACTGGTAAGCCTATTATTAGTAAATTAACTGTAGTACCTCCTTCGATGGGTGGTAATCATCTGGAAACGTGCACTATGGGTTATCACTAAACTCCTCATTTTTAATCTCTGCTGACAGTGCATATCAAAGAACACCTGATTGTGTAAAAATATCAAATGATTATCCAACACGCATGCAGCATTTCAAGTTGATAGCTGAGGATACGATCAGTGCCTGTGATTTTTAAAAAAAATCTGTGCCATATGATCATGAAATACATGCACATATGAAAGTATAAAAAATAATAATGACCGCCTCTCTGCAGCTGCTAGGGACTTAACCAGGTGACCCGTGGGGTGTCCCTCCAGGTTATTCCTGCTAGAAATTCATATGAAGGGGGAAGAGAAAGCAAAAGCCAAGCTACCTGTAGACTAACATGTCATTTGTATGGAAGCAGCATTTTTAAGCTTTAATTTTGAGAGTCTTAAACTCTTGATATCAAGAAAGCAAGTGTTGATTAACTTGTTATCTTCGGAAAATGGCTTTTGTTTGAGAGGGGAAAAAAAAGTCCTTTTCTTAGGATGATAAATTCATTAACTGGTGAATGACCTCATCATTTCAGTAAACAAATGATTAATCAACTGTACTGAAAGTGGAATGACGGTTATGTGTCCTGGTCGCCGCACGAGCGCCAGTGCAACTCCACATCATCAGGTTAAAAGATGACAACATGGGGCAGAGGAGGCACTTGCTAGTCATGGGCAGCTAGGGTATACTGGCAGTGTACAGTTGGGTCGAAAAAGAAAAAGACGACAACTAGTTATTTTGAAGTAACGGCGTCTGAAAATTACGTGCGTTGTCCTTCTCAGCTTCTCAGCTCAACGTAAGAGGTATACAAGAAACTAGACCGAAAATAGGAAGCTAATTCTTCAGAACTAAAATGGAAACGAGCAACGAGAGAGGCGGGGCAGTTTCACAGGTATAACGATACATTTGTAGATGTATTACAGTCCACGTCAACCTTTTTTTGTGTGTGAAAATCCTATTTATGTGAAGATACATATCGGCGTGTCAGTGTGAAGTGTCTGTGAGAGAAAAGTACACAGGGTTTTATAGACGTTTCTAGTGTTTTTATCGAGATACTTTGATAAGGGAGTTGTAAGAAAACGTAGAAGGTACGCATACACATGACTTTTAAAACAAATCATTGTGATTAAGACATGAAAGTCAAAACATGATGAGCCCATGTTTATTGTGGCAGTTCTGTTGAATTTTTTTCTCTCTTTTTTTCTGTTGGGGTCGAATCCAATTCAAAAGACTTGCAAAGGGATGAAATAACAAATGTATTATTCATGTACACATGAAGACTACATGCATTTTTTTGGTTGCCATACCCTTGTTGAGCTCCTTACAGTACGCTGTCGGTAGCCACAATCCCTGATGATTTTCTTTTTAAAGCACAAGGTTTGATATTATGGTACTGCATTTAAATATATCATGTCCAAATAAAGTTATCCAAATCCTGCAACATCTCTGCACAACTCCACCATAGAATGCTTTGTAACTTACTAGTCGCACAATACAACACAAACCCTTATCTGGTTGTAGCTGATACTAACGACATGCCAACTGAGGCTTGTATATAGTTCGAGCACTATTTTAACCAACTTGTACTCGCTGGAAATTTTCTGTACGCTTTTACTTATTTGTATAATGTCCAGGTCGGTATAGTTTTAATATTGAAAACACTGATGTAAGTCAACCTCGTTTTAATGAGAAAACTGAAACCTTGTTGTCGGATGGCTTTTTGTATTGTCACTCAATGTTAAGCTCTGACAAACTGTAACCAATCAAATGTCAGATAAAGGTACATTCTGTTGGTACATGCATTCGTAGAGACACTGAGTCTGGTACTTTAATTTAAAAATGGAATAACTGTCTGAATATTTGTTTGTTGTCAAATCTTTTTGCTGTAAATATATAATTCAATGCAGCAGTGTGACTATCCTCTGCAGAAAAACAACATATTTTAAAAAGAATGCAGTATTACACGCTTTGATGAGACATACAGGAACTTGTTCAGTCAGACCAACGCAACATCAATTATATATAAAATTTCAAATGTAGCTACTAGGGATGCACGACATTGCGTTTTTGCCCATATCTTTTGTGCAATACTAACAAATTTCTGATTATCTGTATCAAAGTAAATTTATATGATATCTACATTTTGTACATACTTAAAAACCACATCTAAACATTGTGAATTTGTCAAACTTTTGCCTTTTTTTCCCAAAACATTTTCAAGGAGCCATGAAGTACAAACAACATGAGCACACTTGGCCCAGTTTTGCTGATTGGACTGATACTGATATTCAAAAACAAAAGCGCTATATATGCCGATATGAAGGTATGCTGATATTTTTGTGCTTCCCTAGTTGTTACTCCTCTTAGCATTGCTGCAGTGAAATGGACTTTTAAATGTGATCCCCAGTGAACATAAGAATCTAGAATGAACTGAGAGACCAAAGTGGTCATGTGAATGCATTACATATCATAGATTTCCTCGCCTACCAACAAAACAGTATCATCTCCTGGAATTAAATACTTATCTCTCTGTTTTAAATACTTGACCTGAACAAATTTCATCAAATTGTGCTCCAATTGTTTAAAGATATTGATCATTGTATTGACAATAGGTCTGTCAGACCACCAATCCAGGAGGCGATCGAGATTTTTTCCGGAAACCAAAATGTGAGTTCAGCTATTTTGCATGGCCGCAAGAAATGTGATCAAAATGAACCCATGACATGTCCAGCATCCAGAATCTTCAATTTGATCCAGATTAACTCCCAGAGGTAACGGCTTGCTCCTTGTAGTTCAGCCTGTCCTTCCGCCATCTTTTACAATAATCCGTCTGTTTTTTTTTTTTTTAAATATCCTGCTAAAAAACAACAACAACATGCAGCAGTGGTCATATTGGTGGGGGTGATGCAATGGTCTTTCTTTCCACACAGAGTTGATCATTCTGATTATTCACAAAAACACGTGAGCCCTTGAAGTCATTTCTCCTTGCAGGTGACGCGATGTGTATCAGGTTGTTGCCGTCACACAGACATAATGGTCTTCACGGAATGCTCAAAATGACCTCTCGGGAAATGATCTGTCAAAAGGAAGTGTTTTAGTGCCAATTCAAAGTCGGGGTAACACACACACAGACACTGTTAATAGCTGCTTACCTGAAATCACTTATTCTACTCAGCTGTCCATCCTTCTCATATAAACACATGAATTCCCCTTGAGGGAACGGGGGTGTGGTAGAGGTTGGGAGATGTTTCCCTCGCTGCCCCTCCTTCAGCTCCACTACTCCCGTAATGAGACCATTTGTTCCCCTTACAACCAGCAGACAGCTCAACTGTGACACCCGCCTTTGATCACAGGGAAAAGCCCATTTTGGCAGTTATGGCCACATCTGTCACCTCCCTCTGTCCAGTTTCCATTCTCTGCATGTAAATATTTTATGACATGAATTGTTCTATTAAAATATATATAGAATAAAATGTGTCACTCTTGACTTTTTTTTCTCTCTGGGGTGCTGTCATGTAGAAATATTAGAAGCTGCATACAATATTCTTAAGATGTTATGTTTGACATTAATTAGGTCATTTTTTTTTACATTTATATGATATTCTCTGAGGGTGATAATTGTGATAAATGAAGTGGTGTCTTTGTGAGTTTGACTGATCAAAGTATTTCAACAGGGGCATGTTTATGAGAGAGCTTTCTTTGCTGTGGAATCACATTTGCAGACGGGCTTGATGGAGAAAAGAAAGGTCAATAAGACCGGTGTTGGAGCTTTGAAGCTGTTTTCGCACAAGTGGGCTAATTAGATAGATTTAAGATCTCACAACTAGTTTGGATTCAGAGCTAATTGTAGTTCAGTAATTTGAACTTGTGCTTATGTAACACGGAAACCTCAGGGACACATTGAGGAACTGAGAGTCGTCTTGTCCAGCTTTTGAAACACAATGCCAATATTTGGGCACATTTTTGCATTTCCATTTTGTTTTTTTACTTTAGTAACAAGTGCAAGGAACCATAAGAGAAAGAAATGCATTCTTACGCCACTGAGAAAACTGGGCCTTTGAAAGGTAAACAACAACACCAACAGTATAGCATACAGTCCGACGGTTTAACATCTTTTGTCTTAGTTTCTTTCTTCCAACAAGTCAAAATATATAACTTTTAGCGAAAGAAACAGTTTTTAGGAAAGGAAAGTTTTGTTGTTTCCTTTTTCTTCTCACAACCATCTGGGACCCCCCCCCCCCCCCCCCCTTGTGAAAACACTCTTCAATTTGTTGAGACTGATTGGGATCCAGGATTTTTTTTTTTTTAAGGATTCCACTTTGCAAGAGGGCAAAACGTAACATTTTACATTCATACATAACATTGTACATCCTTTTTTAATCAAGAAACATTTCTTGGACCTTTATATGGGACTTATCAGTGGGGATTTATTTCTTCCTTGTGAAATGGGACCTTCATGTCACATTCATAAACATTTCAGAAAATGTACTAACCTTTATTAAAAGAAAACATTTAGGCATATTCCAGATAGAAAAAGTCTACTCTGAGACATGAGTGGATTTGCACATAATGGAGGAGTACTCTTTGGCCTTGGTACGGTCTGTGCTTTTTGAGAGCAATTTCAGTTTAAATTTGACTTATTTTAGTGGTTTTAGCCAAAGCCTATTATTCACACTAAAGTCTACATGCAGAGCATTTATATAATATAACACACCTGGGGGGGGGGGGGGGGGGGGGATTCCGCTGGTTTCTCTAAGTGCATGAGCCACCTGTGAGAGCTGTTAATGCATAGAGTTGTAATAAAGACCACTGAAAGAGTACCATGGGGCTGTTCGGTCATTGCCCTTCATAAATGAATGTGATCAAATTACAAGCACTGGGGCCAAACTTAAGTTGAATATATAACAGTGTGTGTTTCCATCCAGACTTTTATATCTCTGCCACCTATTGAGTGATTGCACGTAGAGGAAAACGTGTTTGTCAGATAGGACTGGAGAAGATTTGGTGGGCTTTTTTTTTTGTTTTTTTTTGCAGATGCTATTAAAGGCCTAAATCTTTAGTCCAATAACTTTATTGCATAAAACTGGCATGATAGTGAAGAAACTCCCATCTGACACCCATAACCTGTTGTGTTTACGTTCAAAAAACAGAGGAGACTGGTCCACTACAGTTACTTGAGAACCAGGGCATAGTACTGGCAATTTAGTAGTCCCATGGCACCGAAAAAGTAGGGTACATGTCTACAACTAGGTTATGCATGGAGTTTCTTCTCCATAGCCTAAATTCCCCTTTTTTCTTTCATTCTGCCATACCTCCCCTCCCTTCTCGTTTCCTCTCTATCCTTGCGTCATTGTTTTGAATGGAGCATCCTCCCGGCTTGCATTACCTTCTGTCGGAGGAGAAGGGGGAGCGGTGGGGCTTGTGGAGGCGTGTGCTGCGCCGACCAATTGCAGGCCGCTTTGACCGCGGGACCGCACATGTTTACAGGCAGCATTCCGCCGGTAGAGGCTCTGCTCGGCTGGATGTAACTGCGAACTGGATATCCCATAAACTGGATCCGGAGTCGCTTCACGGTGGTATTTTCGACCGCTTTCACCATCCCTGAAGGAATGGCAATGAATGAAATCGAGTGAAGTGAAATAATTCGACGCGTTTGCCCTCGTTCTTCGACGTTCAAGTGTTTTCCCCACCGATTATCCGCCATATTGCTTTGTCGTGTACCAACGTCATATATATTCATGATGGCGGCGTCTTCTCCATGTTTTCCCGCCGCCTCCTCAGCTCACAGGGAGCAGTGGGGAAAACAAACAGGTCGAACGGAGAGGAAGATTGGTAGCCGGTTGGATGTGGAGGTTGTTTAGCGGCAAATGAAGCGCATTGTAAGCTTTTTGTCGGGTGCTATTTTTAAAGTTCTACAGTTATTTGGTGCTTTTGAGTAGTTTTAGAGTTCTCGCCTTCCCGAGTATGTTGTCGCTTTCTAACATTTTGTTAGAGCGCGCTGCGGTTTTGTGTTTTTCTCGACGTTGTTTACCGGCCACGATTCGACGTTTAATGATTTAAAATCCACCGGTTTGTCTGCTCTGAATTCAGATAGACATTTTATTTTTTTTAAAAAAATGCATACGAGGCGTTTGGTGAAGCGGTCGATTCTCGGCAGCCGTGTTTATGCACCGAGTCCGACCGGGGACGGTGCCCCGGTGACAGGAGTGGTCCAGGCTGTCAAGCAGGAAAACAGAGACGTCTCGGCCGCGGGAGCCCGGCGCAGCGTCTACACCGTGCTCATGCAGGACGGGAGCCTGAAGGAGTTCTCCGAGGAGGAGATAGCCGCAGGCTTCAACCACACCGCGCCGAAGGGACCGCTCAAGTCCAGCTTGAAGGTGTGTGTGCAGAGCTCTCCGGCCGGCACCGCTGATGTTGTTGTTGTGCGGCGTTTTGCAGCGATTAACCGCTTCCTTGTCGGAGCGGTGTGAACGGCGCCACCACTGCCGCCGCTGCCTCTGCCGCTGCTGGCACGTTTAACCCGCTGAGACAGAATTTGCAATGTTTTGGATTGCCACTATGCAAATTTAGCCGCCTATTTTCTTAAACAAGGGACTGTCATGACTTTTGGCGACATTAGAAATATGGGACAAAGGGCTTGACAGGGCCTGCGCAATGTTTATGTGGGCTAGTGGGTGGGTAAGCCGATGCAAACAAACAGGCTCTGACTGCAGCGATTTGGATCGATAGAAGAGCTGCTCCAAGGTTTTATGCACATATGACATAAGCATGTTTATGACTTGTTTATTATTGCACATTTGCATTTTTGAGAATGGGTTTTGTCCTAGGATTTATGATAGATGAATATTGCTGGCTGTCACTCAGTTGTGTCAGGATGTGAATTCACTTTTGTCAGCAAGCCCCTCTTTTTAAATTTTTTTTTTTTTAAAAAACAACGGTTAAAAAATTTAACCACCGGCTTCCTGCGGCTTCAGAAGCTGAGTAGAAGGTTTAAGTTTGTTGTCTGATGGGGGCCTAATTACTAGTGACCTAATTGCCTTCATGTGGTGCCTGTATGCCGCTTTGGTGTCACATGGCCTCAGCGAGAGAATGCATGAGATAGACCAGTCAGATCAGGATGTAACTCATATCCAGCATGGGGGAGGTATGAGTTGTGTCTTTTTTTTATAGTGAGTGAGGAGTGCATGTGACTGACGGTTGTTTAGCCTTTGATTGATTGATACAGTTTCAGGTATCCTTACATTTTCATGGATGTTGGTAAGTTGCTGATGATAACTTATGACAACCTTTGTTGTGCTAGTTTTGTAACTGAATTATTTTTTAAATTTTGTTTTGTTTAGTTTTTTTTTTTTTCCTCACACGAACTGTTCGCATTTCTGTATTTTGTAACTTGAGGGAGGGTTTGCATTTATAGATACAACAGCAGTAGGAAGAAATCTCATTCCACTGACTGAACGGTTTGCTATCTTTATGCAGCTGCAAGCTACAGTTATATCCACATAGAAAAAAGGCACCAGCTCTACATGCAAGATTGACAGCATGCTTCTCTTGTTTTGCACACATTTGTGTAGGCAGTGTTGCATTCACAAAAGCTGTTTCACAGACAGTTACAGCCACCATACAGGCTGGAGTAGTGCAGCTGAGGCTACGCGCGCAGTCCTGTCAGCACAATGGACAAGTCTCTTTCAGCACAACACAATTCCCCACAGAGGTCGAAAACAAGCCATAAAATGAGGAGGAGGGATCTTGTGTGTGTGTGTGTGCGTGTGTGTGTGTGTGTGTGTCCGTGTCCCATGTGCATCTGTGTTGCTTTTTGTTTGCAAGGATGTGTGTGATACTATTTTTCAATTATGGAGTGGGGGTTGTTTTTTAGAGCATGCCGCCCCATTTTAGCAGCAGCTGTACAGCCAGCAAAGTGGGCACCCCCAGGTTGGCAACTGGTGGCATTCTCCAAAGAATCTGCACGCTTGGCACCATGCCCAGTATGGCAATCAGAGCCCCCCCCCAACACACACACACACACCCTTTCTGCAGGGGGAACAGCATGCCACTTGTTGACTTGTTGATTTGTGCAAGTGTGTATTGTGTGAGCAGGTTTCCGCACTGCTAACAAAGAGATGCGGCTTGTTTTTGCTTTGCTTTTGTTGTTTCTCGCTGTTGTTTTCGTTGATCAAACGCCGGCGTTAGAGTCAATGAAGCAAGATTGTTGACAGCAGCTGAGTGACTCTTTGTTCTGAAGTGGTGATTCCGGGCAGGCCTGTGTAGGCTGTCCTTTTTGGTTGGCTAATCACTGTGACCATGGGTTCAGTTTTGGATGCTGCGACTGTGACAAGAAATATTTAAGCCAAAGATTTATGCATTATAATTTCTTTAAACACAGAAAGTTACATGCACACATTTTAATCGCTTTGGCTTCATCTTCCTGGTATTTCTGTCTCATTTGCAAAAGGACTCTTATTTAGAAAGCAAGCGCTTTGAATTTGAATTAAAAAAAGACTTCCTCTATTACACAAGCAGCAGAGTTGATGGTGAACATAAAGCTGGACTGTGTCAGTGCAGCAGGAATTTATCGGTTAATAATTAAACCTGTAATCCTGGTATTCTTTAAATACAGGTGGTTCCTGCAAAACATGTCTGCCAAAAAGATAGAGGGGTTTTCGCATGACCAATCTGTAGTGTAGTGTCACACACACAGACAATCACCATTTTTGACACGTGCAGATCAAATTTCCCAAATGAATTGTCATGATTAACAATGTCCCGACTCTGTGAATTGCCATCGTTCATAAACCAGATGAAATGAAGGAATTTCCATTGGTTTTATCGGAGGGGTACACACTTGTCAAACACAACACCTAATCTTTCCAGAGCCTGTGTAATCCATCTTGTTGTTTTACTCCAGTCGTGTTTTCACAGAGCGTTTTGCGCACCACTGAGTGTTCATGTGAGCTGCTTCTGTCATGAGCGATACTCAATACTCATTTCGGGCAAATTGTTCTCTTGGTGTTTGTATTTGTGAGTGTGAGTGAGTGAGTGAGTGTGTGTGTATGTGTGCGTTGTTTGTATGAGTGATTGAAGTGGGTGCCATTGCCTTTTCCACAATAAAGCCTAATCGTGTTACAGTGCTTTGAGATAATGATCTAGATCACACACACACACACACACACACACACACACACACCCTTTGCTGTAAATGTCATACTTTTCAGTGCTTTACAGCATGGGCAGTTGTGTGTGTCAGTTTGGCAATGTTTTGGCCTTCTTGTGTGTTTTTCTAAGAGCCCAATGGCATTAGTTAACTACAAAGGTGTGTGTGTGCGTGTGTGTGCACGCATGCATGCAGGGTTTCATGTTCAGGCGCATGCATTTGTTGATGTTGTGTAAGGTAGGAGGTCATGTTGGGTTATTGTTTTTTATATATATATATATATATATATATATATATATATATATATATACACACACACACAGCAGGTAGGTGTTTTAAGGCTTTTCTCTTGTGCTGGCCTTTATGTCAACAAGAAATTAATGTTGGTAAGTGTGTGTTTATGTTGTAAAGTATAGTTTGTGTATGTTGCTGAAATTTTGCTGCAAGGGCTGAAGCTCTCAAACAACCCTCATGAGCAACTTTATCTAAACAGGGGTATGCACAGTTATGTAAGGGAGTATGGAAAATTAAAAAAAAACAAACAACAAAACTGTACTATCCTCTCAAAATGAGTGACTGTTTCTCCCAAGAATATTCTGTGCCGTCTCACTCTTTCTCTTCCTGTGATTGGCTCTGACCCTGATCCATCTCACAAGCCTAAAGGCACCAAGTACATCCCAATCAGAGGCATAGTACAGCCACAAGCGGGTCTACAGGCCATGTCCACCAGTATATTTCCTCCCTGGGGCTGAAAAAATAAGGCATTTTAGCACACAACATGTTACCAAACCTACTCAAATATGGATAAATGGTTGGTACAGTCTCACACCACACCTATGGCAGAAGCAGTGGGTGTTATATCTCAGCAGAAGCAGACGACCCGATTGGCCAATCATTTTCTCAGTGGCTTCAAGTATGGTATCTGATAGACTAAGTGTTGTGGTGCATGGGGTTCTGCGTCAAGCAGTTGACTGTTTCTGTGGTTAAAGAATCACTAATCTAAAGCGTTATTTTGTTTTATTTCTGTTGTCATGTACATGATTGAGGAAGAAATTAAGAGGTCAATATAAACTTATTTCATATTCATTTGTCTATGCCTCTCCAGCAGAACTCCATTAATGGAGCTACAGATGGCCAGAAAATAGAAGGCTGCTCCCTTAGCCCAGAGGCAGCAGAGGACCAGCGAGTGGTGGATGGCAAGCGTGGTGGCCGGGACCCTGACACTCGCTCAGTGTCCCTGCTAGAGCAGAAACGCAAGGTGGTCTCCTCCAGCATTGATGTCCCTCATGCCAGGTAGGAGAGTGTGTGTATGTGTTTATACAAGCCTGCCAGTTCTTTGACAGCCTGAGTCTTGTTTCTGTCTCGGAGGGAGTTTGGCTTGAGGTCATAGATGCAAAGTTCAGTGAAGGTGTATGACATAGATATGTCATCTCAGAGTTTCATCACGGAGTTTATAGGTTGACGTTTGATTTATTCATGTGATCCTCTCAGCCATTGTGGTGGTGCAATGTCATCTGACAGGGGTCCACTTTTATTCCAGATAGGTTTATAATTCATTTGCCATCATACAGCATGCTATACTGTACACCAATTTAGTTTGTCTGTGACGATAACCGGTGATAAAAAGATGTACTCAAAAAGTCACTTTTACAGTAATTTCATCAAGCTTAAGTTGCCGAGGCAATTATGGTTATTTAGATCAAATTCCTCTGATAGTGTCTGAAATTGTATAAGTGGTTCAATGTGGGATCACGGCCATGGATGTCAACTTACATTGTAAATCCCGCCAGCTACCCACTTGCACGTACGTCTTTTCTGCTTCAGAACAAAAACCCTATGGTCGCACTTCAGCAGGGCTTGTCGGTGTGAGCGTGTCACTGTCATTGTCAATAAACACCGTTTGTCAACTTTAGGAGGAAACAACAGGCTGACAATCCAACAACAATGATAATCATAGTACATTGTTCTTAACATACGTTGTCCTGACTCCCAGATCAAGAGTTGACTGATAGCTTAAGTTTGCTTTGACACAAAGTGACAAATCTACACAAAGTTTGAAGAATAAGGGCAGTTTTCACTGCAGGGACCCAAGCCCAGACCTGAGTGCTCTTGACTCTGAAGTTCAGTTCATTGCCCAAGTCTGCTTGGTGGTCCCAGGTTTGTTTCATGTGTACTTTGGTAGAGTTCGTAAGAGGTGTGAATGCTGCTTAGGTATAGTCGGGAACAATTCAACCTGTAAAAACAAATGGGTGACTCTCCATTGGCTTCACGCTTAAAATATCTGGGTGCTGTTTTCTAAATTCTGGAGTCAGAAAGAAAAAAGGGGGGGAAACATTCCTTTAAAGGAATATTATATTTCTTGGGTGATTGAATCTTTAATTAAAACAATTAGGTTCCTTTCACAAAAGAACCTAAGTTTGGTATCCATGTGTCTTTTAGAGTTGAAGCAGTTCAAAGGGTTGGCACTTTCTGTATTTCTTGTGTGTGATTAGATTATTTAATATTTGCATCTTGATGTCTCCTCCTGTCTCTTTAATAAAGAAAACACTTTATTAATTTTCCTTTGCACGTCTAACTTCTTTATGTGCTACTTTGGAAGAAGGCATCAATTCTGTGTCACCTTAAATCCAAAATAGGTGTGACAACAAATATGTTCAAAATTTGTGTGGGAGGACAGCTATCACCTCCTTGTTTTCCAAAGTGGGCTACATCTGATCCTGCGGTGTGGAATGCACAGTCCTGTTCAAATGTAAACTGTTATTACTGTGTGTTATGATGGATGAGTTGTCCCTTCACTCAATTCAATGATCCTCTCAACACCACGCGCACACACACATAGACAAATATTATTTTTAGAGGGTCAGCGTAATCTAAATCCACCCCTGAAGAAGGACCACAGCAGGACAATTAAACATTAATAGGCAGCAGAGCACAGCAGTGAAGTGCCATCTAATAAAGAAACAACACTCTTTCACCATTAAATGGGAGGCACTAATCCCTTGTAAAGCATGATGCTGTTATCGAACATCACTCCCCATTACTTTTCCTCCTGCATGCTGTCCAATCAATGTCAGCCTACTGAAAAGTACAGTAAAAGTCGCCCATTTAAGCAGCTTTATCACTGCATCCTGGGCCCTGCGTTATATTTAATTGTAATTTGTTGATGAATCATCGATTCGGTGCTCTCCTGTTACCCATTAAGAGGAAAAATCTCTTTTTAAGTCTTATCTATCATATGGATTAGACAGAAGTTTTACACCTGTCCCACTATAATTACCCTCTTACATAGGGATTGAGGTGATATTGATATTTATATGGTTATTGTGAAATGGCTTATTGATTATCTTACTGCCCTTGCACGGTTTCAGCATGTTGCCTCAGCTCAGGGACGATCACTTTGTAAGCCAAGTTCCTGTTTATCCTCTTAATGAGAGAATCTGACAGCCACAAAGCCACGGGGAATGTCTTATAAATCAGACTTTACTCTCAAGATGCAATAATCCTGATGTACTGGATGATTGAAAGCATGACCTTCACATCTTCTCCGTTATTAGTGTGGACACGTCCTCCCGAACTGAGATGACACACCCAAGTTGTCTCCCCGCCGAAAATTCCAACAGGAATGTGCCAAAGGAGGCTGTGTTTTTATTTAGCCCAGGAATGTTTGAACCATGATTAGTTAGAATTTTCTGCAGTAGTCCTCACAATATTTGATTTAATACAGTAGCTTGTATCTTCTGTAAGAAGCAGCTTCAGTTAGATTAGGTTTCGTGAAGCAAAAACAGCTGACACACCGAGTGAAACTGAGAAACTACCAGTGTGTTTAGTTATTTATTTTGGCTGT
This sequence comes from Aulostomus chinensis, assembly GCF_037954235.1. Lineage (NCBI taxonomy): Eukaryota > Metazoa > Chordata > Actinopteri > Syngnathiformes > Aulostomidae > Aulostomus > Aulostomus chinensis. Next base: position 7,050,288 of record NC_141341.1, on the reverse strand, counting down.
GTGTTTTGCTTACACAGCCTGAGCTTTATGTTTGTCTTTCTGTGTCTTTACCAGAAGAATTTAGTCATCTCCTGTAACGTACAAGAGGAAAAAAACGTTACCCTAGAGATCAGATATGACCCCAACCATGAGTTCTATTATAAACTTCACATAACAAGCTGCTGACTGTATTCAATCAGGTGTTTGGAAATCAGAGCCACACTGCTGACATACTCGCAGAAACCCTTCACTCTATCCTTGACTTGTCTATTTATTTTTTTCATAGTACTTTCACATTCAAATGTCTAAATATTCTAAGTTCAACAGTCATTGCTTTTTGGGGTGAATATCAGCTTATATTAGCCCCATAAAATGTTCTTCTAAAAACACTTATTAATGTCACAAACTTTTTCTGTGTAATTTATCATCCAGCAAAAATAATTATCGCAACAAGTAAGTCATATTTATAGAAGTATCAAGCTTCAAGTGCAAGGTCAAGAACAAAGGGCAGATTTCAAGGGATGTTGTGCACTACAGCCAAGGGGCCTCGGTCACCTTCTGTCTTTAAGCACGTTATTATGTAATAAGCTCGTAATCCAGACCAAGGAACTATGATGAGATATTGAGGTGTTTTCAGATTTCCGTAGAAGAAGTAGAGAGTTTCTGCCTGAAAGTATCCAAATAGTTACAGTTCAGCCAGTTTCTCCCTCCCTAATGTCAGTGGCTTTTTTTTAATTTTTTTAAATTTTTTTAGATAAACTCATGAAATGTCCAATTCCTAGCTAGCGGCATGGATTTGACATCTAATTATTTTGGGGATAAACTTCAAAGCCTGGTCCTGAAAATCCATAAGATCTAATGTGTTTGTCAAGTGCTAAATCAAACCCATGTCTAAACTAGCCTTCATAAAATCAATTTCAGCCCAATGTCTGTAGAAGTGTGAGCATGTAGTTGAGGAGAGTTTGTTCCTGCCACATTTTTCAAGCATGTATGAGTTCTTCTCTCAGGTATCCCTGCAGTGACCTCTTAAGCGCACAACACCATTATTGCCTCAAGATTAAGATCCATGGCTGTCATCCTTTGCACACCTGCGACTGATTTTCAAACCTGCTCCGACACTGGGGAAGAAATGGTGTCGCCACTGACCGCAGAGTAACATTTATCTATAATGGAGGCAAGGCCTTGCAAGTGGAGGAGGACTTGGGGGTGGGGGGTGGGGGGTGGGGGGGGTCGTGTAAAGGGGATGAGGGAGTAACAAGGGAAAAAGTGAATGAAGTGTTTGTGAAGAGGACAAGAGGGTAAAAGAGAGAGCATGTATTCCAGTATGTAGCTGTGAGGATAATAGCACAAAAGATGGAGAGGGGATTTTTTCAGAGCTAACTCTCCAGAGAACTCTGACCTTGAGGTTGTTAATTGCACTCTCACAAGTTTCCTCTCTACTGGTGATTTACCAAGAAAATGTCTGGCTGTTTGATGGTTCTCCAGGCCCCTTGTAACCCAGTTACAATAGGTCTCCTACCTCACTGAAGTGCCTCGTCTGCAATCATTGGGAAAATATAGAAGAAATGACAGTTTGCCATATACCTTAGGGGGTTTGTGTAGCTACATTTCATAGTTCTGTCAGCCTGTCCAGCTCTCAATACTTTATTGAGTTGCTTCCTCCATCATATTTGTTTACAGCACATTTAGCACACCTGCATTTTGTCAGATCTTGAGCCAAAAATCAATAGGTCTCATTCCATGATTGACCTATTTTCTGTATTGGCCATATTCCCAACTGCCCAAAGAAATATGTTCCAGTATGAAATATTTTTCTAATGTGCTGTGTCTGGAGATTTAGAGGCAGAAATTGCACAGTGTGGCGGATTTCTGATTTATTTACAAGATATTTAATGTCTCATTTTCTCTTTACTGAAGGCCTAGACACCTCTCACACTCACATAGTCGGGCTGGGGTCTCAGCCAGCTGCTTGGTCTGCTCCTTGCTCTCAGGGCTTATGTTTTTTCTATGCAGGAAACAGTCAATTGTAACAAGAGCTGGCGGGGGCAGACCAGTGGAAACGAATGGCTTGGCTTTTGACAAATAGCATTCTGGAGACTAATTGCTAGCAGGGGAAGTGAAGTATAACCTTAGTTGAAGGGGAAATCAAGAGAGTGCTCTGCTTATTATTGCAAAATCCAAAAACAACAGATCTAAGAGTTCAAATCCACTCGTTTTCAATCTGCCAACAGTCCTCCCTCTCTAGTATTAACTGAGGTTACTCATGTTTCTGAAAATAACTGGACCCCTTATTGGTCCTCTATGTTTGTGTAATTTTTTTTCAAGCCCACGGCAAGCCCAATACAGTGACTACATTTAATTTGATTTATGTCATGATTATATGTCGATGTAACTTCAGGCAGGAAGGCCGGTGTAGGTGGATGGCACTGACTGTAAAACCAACGTCAGGGCTAAAACAAACCAATTTAAACTGTTAATTTTGATCATTTTTGTTGTTGATCAAGGCGTTTGCAGATCAGACAGTTCACTGTGCTGAGCCAACCATGTGTCCTGCACTCAGAGCCTGGTGTATCAGCCAACTCCGGAACGGAAAGAAATGGAACAGGGCCAAACACTCCCTATCCTGTGCAAAAAAAGGCCCAAATGGACTAGCAATTTGTCTTTTGATAAGGTGGCATGGGTCTATAATCTGCTTGTTTTTTCCTGTGCTCATAGTTGGTTCTTGCCTTTTGGATCACTGTTACAGCTGCTCCTCCTTTTGCACAGTGTGTTTGTGTTTATGGAAAAAAAGACGGCCATTGAGTTACGAAATAAGAGAAAGGAGGGGAGGATGGGGCGTGTTGATGAGTCGTGTGAGTGACAGAGTAAGAGAGGAGTGAGAGAAATACTAAATGTTTGCCAAAGAAAACAGTTTTCCCGGTTTGGATGCCAGTTGAGTTCAGAAACCATGCGATTACAATCTGAAAAGACAGCTCTCGCAATCTCTGTCTTTCCTCCCCTTGTTCACGGTCTCTCTTGGTCTCCACATACAATTATCTGATTGAATTCTGAGGTTTTTTTTCCCCGCAACAATTTGCTTGACCAAACCAAGTATGTTGAGTCAAATAATCTGTTAAACTGTATCAGATTGGCCTGACTACAGACATCTAAAAATATCAAACAGAAATGTGCTTGTATTTACATAAGGACATAGCTCAATGTGTAATAGTGGGTTTCTGGCCCACAATAACGGCCACATTTTATGAGATTCATTTGTCATAATGACTGCTTTAGCGGGCAGTATTTTCTGCATTCTTCTAATGAAAATAGCCAAGAAATTGTTTGCAGGCATTTGAAAATGTTGGCTAAAAGGATTCTTCTTCGTTTTCTTTTCTTTCACAGTGCTCTAAGGTCACCCCAGTACATGGGCATGCAGAATTGCTCAAAATAAGCATAAAAAGTGTTTCGAAGTTGTAAAAAAAAAAAAAAAAAAAGTCATTAGTTAATCAGTAAAAAATAAAAACACCATTAATAAAATGTCTTCAGTTACATGGGAGCTTTGCCTTTTAATTTCTAACATGCTGTTGTCATGTGAAACCGTCCAGTCTGTGCTTGGATGCTGGAGCCACAGACAGTTACCATGGCTAATGATCAGCCCATTCAGCAGTTGTGTGCTTCAGCTGTTGTTAACTCTCGGTCTCTTTAGAATATGACAGTCTTTTAATCACAGCCTATTGACAATGCTCATTACCCAGTGGTCATTCCAGTGTTAGAATAATGATTTTGCAATTGCGATGACATGATTTAAATTAAATTCAGGTGAGTGACATCATGCTCCTACTGAAAATACAGGGATGTTCACTTCAGCTAAATGTACTGACAGTAGTTATATGGCTGTCAGGTGTTTTGGGGCTCACTGTTAATAACTAATCCATTTAAATACATTTATACTCTCATGGCTGTTTAGTACAGTTTTGAATGGCAAAATACTTTTTTTTTAAATTATGTAAGGACAGCTGAAACGAAGTGAGAAGTAAGCAGATATATTCACCTGGCATAGTGTGGACTTTTGCCTGGTTACGTCATTGTAGGTTGTTTCATTGTCTAGGATTTCTGATGGAAAAGACAGTTTTAATATCGGCTTCAAAACAGCCACGAGGGAGGAACCCGGGGTCCTCAGTGCAGCTCATAAGAGGTTAAAAGATCGATGATCATATCTTGGCACCAGATGTTCTCGTGTCTTGAAATGGGTTCAGCAAGATCTGAAGATCAATTTTTGGAATATGAAGCAACCAGTGGAAACATTGGGAAATTAGTAATTTCAAGGGGAGTTCCATGTATCACCAGATCCTGACTCTACCCTCCCACTCTCAATCTTTAGTGCCTCAGTACAATATAACTGCATATAATGGGACAAAATTAGATCTTCTCTGTGGTGGAAAAGAATAAATGCAAAAGGGATTAAAACCAGCTGAGAGAAAAGCACCTTATGTGCTGTCATTGTGATGTTCTAGCATGAAGGTTTTTCTTGAGGGAACACATCTTATTGAACCATGGCCTATGTGGACTACTCAGATATTACACATACAAGGAGGACGTTTGCTTGAGCATTCTGCTCTACCAAAGTAACCGCAATTTACTTTTTTGAAGGCTTGAAAACTGTAACTACATTGTTGAGAGTTTGTGGATGCGTTTCTTCCCGTTGTAGATACACTCTGTCAGTTAAAACTTACGGACAAAATCCTCTTTTTGTCACCTAAATGTAAACAGCTGGTCTGACTATGTAAAGTCTGCTGGACTGGATCAGCACAACACTGAGTTGGAAGAAGAATTTGTTGTTCATTCATCGTTTTAATAAAGTGATATACAAAAAAAACCCCATTGCAGCCAAAAGTTTCAGTTGCTGCATGTCAACCTCTTGGATTTGGCAACTTCCATTCACACCTGAATCTCATGACTCCATTACAGGGGTGAAATTACACACCAAACCAATGATCCAGTTCAACACCTCCTATATCTCAAAATGCTACATAGTTTAATACTGGATGAGGCAAGTTAAAAACTCTTTGGCTGGCAAACACAACCGGACAAACTGTACCGTATGCCTTAAACATACTGAGATTACATATAAAACTGACAATGTTGTCAACCCCTATTTTCCACTTATATTGATTTCCCCCCCCCCCCCCCCTGAATAAGAACTACTTCATATGCTTAAATAGACGGGCCAAGCCTGTTGCACATACACCAGTGGCTCTTGTTCTGGCTCCTGAGAAAACGGCCACATGTGATTCTCTGTTGTGAGTTTGAATTTATATGCAAATTGGCTCTTTAATTAACTATGGTGAATATTGGTGAATGTGAGAAGGGAAATGGGAAACCACGGATTAGTAGATGGTGGACCTTAATTCAGTGAGAGCTTTTGTCAAAGTTGAATAGTGGCCATTATTTGCAGACAAATATGCGTGTTGCTTAATCAGCAAAGCCTTCAGAACTGGCTGCTAGTTCCTCAGCATGCATTCGACCTGCTAACTACAATGTTGGGGCTGTAGTCATGTTCACTGCATGGAGTAAAAATGAAATCCACAATGTCAGTTTATCTAAATGAAATAACATATTTGACCCTAGAATTCTTAACACTGATTATGCTTGTGGTGAAATCATGTTTAACTTTCATCTCAAGCCATCCTCAGAAATCTGTTTGCAGGCGTGGATGTCGTAAATAAACATGACACAGCGTCTTAGGAGTTAGAACCCTCTGTATGGCTGTCAAGCGAGAGTGGCCGAATGTGTCGGCCTGACAGCACCAGTGTTATGAATCAACAGATGAATCAACCAAAGGCCTCACAAAAAGTGTCACTAATATGCTAATTTGCCCTAGATTGTGGTTCTTGTATCTGCTGCAAGGTAGCTTTGTGTGTAATCGTTCCCTGCTTGCTATCTATAATGCATAGCCCAGGGCCTCAAAGCCGATGTTTATGTGACTTTGTAGGCCTCCATTGCTTCAGAGTAATCCATAGTCCCCAGCTTTAATGGACTGATGGCACAAAGTGCTGCTGGAAGAGAAAAAGCCCTAATTGATTCTATTGACGGATGTGCATTATGGTCATCTACAGTATAGGAGGTGGTACTAATTGATGCAGTATCATGTATTGTGTCCAAACATGTGCTAATGAGGAGGTGGAAGTAGTTGTCGCTTCAACTGAACATTCATCCTCTCAGGTAGTATGTGATGATTTTATCTGTGCAGATGAATTCAGAGTTGGTTCTGTCCAGTCAGCTCCTGACACTCTGGAGAAAAAAAACCGTCATGTCATTGAAAAGGCTTAGCTTTAATCGTACAGGTAGCATGGTGAACTCCTGATCAGCACCTGTGCTTATGTGGAATGAGTGACAGAAAGTCAACATCATGTTCCAATATGTCTTTGAGTTACAAAAGAATTGCACTGCGATTTATGATGACTGAGCAATAATAGCAGCTTATTAAAGTATGGTAAGACCTTTCAATCACAACACCTTGGCTGTTTTTTTGTTTGTTTTTAACTCTATGCATTCTCAAAGTTTGAAATGATGTTTCCTCCATGAAAAACTAATGTAAATCTTGGTGCTGTCAAATGATTGATAGGAGTGTTCGGTACTTAATTAATCTAAATCAATGGCGTATATCAATTATAGCCGTGGCAAAATATTTAGAGAATTTCGATTCGATTTGGTAAATATGTGAATAAATGAATCGATAAACTTCAGCGGTCAAAATCTTTTTAAATTTTTTTAAAAAAATGAAAACATGAGCTAAATGTTACCTGCAGAGCATCAATATTTTGATAGTAACAACAGGCCCCAGCAGTGGTTTACATTTGCTTCCATCATTGTTTAACTGAACCGCCGATCTTGTTCAATGATGCTGGGAGTCTGATTCTTCTGATTAGACGCAGCAACTCACAAAAAAATGTTCATAAGTTGCCCTTACAGACAAACAACACCCACACAATTAGCAGTCTATTGTGCACATCTTTTCATATTTTAGTGTTAATGTTACTGTTCTGACCCAACCAAGTTTTGGTTTGGGGCAAAGGCACAGTGACCCACATGGGAGGCAACATGCTTCTCAAGTGTAATCTATTAATAACAACCCCCTGCCCATTATTTCTAATTATGGCCATCCATTTTGTAGCTCCATTGACCTGTCTGTTTTGAATTATTGTTAAATTATTGATATCTGTCAGCCTGACAGGCTTTATTAATTAAAATGGAGATGTACTAATTAAGAGCACGGCATGAGGGTGTCATAATTGTAGCCCTGTTTTAATTTGAGTGTCACTCATCAATTTTATCGCAGCTTTCCAGAGTGGGTGCATGTGATAAAGGGGTTGGCAAAGAGAGGGTGGAGGTGCCCTGATTTGATTGTGTGTGTGTGTGTGTGTGTGTGTGTGTGTGTGTGTGTGTGTGTGTGTGTGTGTGTGTGTGTGTGTGGCCACATGTTAACTCTTACCTCAAGCGAATGTCCATCATTTAACACTAACCCAACTTGCTTCTTGTACGATTATCAGAGGATATAAGGACCTACTTTCTTTTCTCAAACCAGTTTGCATCAGAATGTTAATTTTTCTGCAGTATAATCCGAAGAGATAAGATAAAATTAAATTAAAAGACCAGCCTATTCAACAACAAAACATATGAGTATCTCCGCTGAGCTGCTTGCTGTATTTTCTTTTAACGCTGTGGCCCTTAAATGAACTTTGAATAGATTTACACCAGACAGCAATGTAATATTAGAAAATGTTGGTCTCATGCAAACACACAATTAAAAAGAAACACTTCCTTCTACTTCTGCCAGCAGTCCCCCAAATGATAGCGAGTCCTCATGGCTTGGAGTAAAATTTGGAAAAAGGAGCTTTGATTATTTTCACAGATATGACTCCTTGTTTCATGGGGATGGTTTTTTTTTTTTTTTTGATTGTTTGTTTGTTTGTTTTTCAGTTCAGTTTCCCTGAAAAGATATAAAGAATTATGATGATGTGATTTGGCTGGGGTCTGTACCAAACAAGCGTTCTCCCTTACAAGGAGAATATTATTGGTAGGTTGGGGATCTCTGTAGTACCATATTCCTCATTTATAATGTCATGTTGTGACATTTTATTGTCATCAAAAATCTGCTGCTCCTGTAATTTGCATATTTCACTTGGCCATGTCAATAATATGTTGCTTTATTATTCACCACCCTTTTTTGAAAGGGTCTTTATGTACGTAATGATGAAGTGATTTCATATGATTAATCTCTCAGCCCACCTCATTACATCTCCCTCTGGCTCACGCTGAGAACCTGCCTCCAACTCTGAGTCATACCAGGTCACAACAGGTGTCTTCCCTGTCCAAGTAATTGTTGGGTTGTGCAGCATCTCACACAAATACCACATCCTCCATGTCAAACAACATCCTGACTACCACAGTCCTTCCGTCTCGTCAGACTGTACACTCAAGCCCTGTTTCACCACCCCATTCAACGCAGGGATGTAGAGGTGCAGACTTGGACAAGAGTCTGACTTAAGTTGCTCATACACATGAGTTGAGACTTCAGATGGACTCAAAAGATCTGAGACTTGAATAAGGTTTGTGCTGTAGGACTCATGAATAGTCTTTATGTGGCACACTAGCATTAAGGCACCATCTCACAAGCTGACACTGGCACCACATTTGTTGCCATCCATGTCCCACCACCTGCTGGCAAACTTTAAAACCTAAAGGACATAAAGAGAGGAATTGGCCTAACTACTGAATGAGGAGAAAGGGAGAAAGATTGAGAAACTTGATTTGGACTGGTTACCAAAGATTTGAGACCGGATTTGGACTTACTAGAAATAACTTATGAGCATCTCTGTGGGAAGGTTGTGCTCTTATTCCCCCTAGACACTCTTCATAAAACATAATTTTGAAAACAGAGTGGAGGGTTTTATTGTTGCGGTGTGAGGCCAGCAGTGGAGGTAGCCACAGAGCCAATAGATATCTGAATAAAAAGGGAGGCCTTGCACTTTATTTGGTTCTGCAAGTATAATTGAACACAGCTGGGTTTTTTTTTTTCTATTGTGGAATCTTTGAGCAAAAAGGGACCATGATCAGTTATTGATAATGAAAGGGGACCAATCACCTGTGGGGTGATGACTTGATATACTTGAAGTTCATCAGGATGGAAAACTAAACTCAAATCTCTAAATTACACATCAGAATGAGTAAATTTTTGTAACAATCCAGGCAGACAAATATATAAAGTCAGTCTATCCAAGTATTTACACAACCACACAGACCATAAGTGGCAAAACACATTTTTTAGACAAAATTATAACCTCATATAACCTCAAATTCCCTTTTCATTCACCTTCTGGTCTGACAGATGTATAAAGGATACTCACACTGCAGGGGAGGCCATAATGTATTTATCATGGCGGCATGTAATTTCACCTCCAAAAGGCTAAAATGATCATTTTTCAAGCAAGCGTAGAAATGTATAGTAGTGATGTGCAATTTGCCTCAGTCTGCATTATGGTACAGATTTGCCTTTGCACTCAAATGCTTGCAAAACATTCATGCTACAAGTTGTGGCGAAGCCAGGCATCTGAATTCTGCTCAACACCATTAAATCTGACATGTGCATTAGTGCACCAAAACATTTAGTCAAAACTATCCAACAGATGTCTTCCCCAACTAAATACCTCATTGCAAGGAGGGAGTGATAAAGTTAATTGAAAGTCAGCCATTTGTTAGACTGATATCTAAGAACCATCTGCTTGGGTTCCATCGACATAAACGCTTCCAGAAGATGACAACACTAGAAGATCCTTTTACTTCACAATCCAATTAGAGGCCGCTGTGGTCTTTGGTGTCTTCATAAGATCTACTACCGAAAGTAGGCAGCAGACCAGAACTGTAAATAAGAGACCTGGCATTTCCAAAAGAAAAATCTAAAAGCTAATCCATCATCTGTTGGTTTTCCAGCTCTTGCAGTTGGCCAGATGTAGTCGAACAAAGAACCAAAGAGGAGCTCTTTCTCGCGTTATCTTTGCTTGTAATTTCGATTCTGTTGATTAGAGGCTTATATGTTGACTGAAATTGTGTTGAAACAAAGTATTTAGCTTAATATTGGTGTTATATATTCTTCTGAGACGGTCTTTTAAGTGCTGATGAATTTGTTTCTTTTCAGCCTTGCTTTGGTCCTTGGAAATTTTAATGACAGTTAAAAGCCTTGAAATACTTAAACTCCCACCTCCCACACACTATCCACCGAGCTATTCCCCAAAGGAGCTGCACTGTTGTTCAAACACTGTGTTGCTCTGACGTGGCAGTGATTTGAAGACAAAATGTACTAAAGGGGTTCCTGACGGACTATTCAAATCATCAGTCGTTGGCTTTTACAGTAAGATAAAGCTTTGACTGTTGTATCAGTAGAGTTGACCAGTGGACTTTTAAAATTACCTACCAAATGACATCAGTACTGCCACGCAACACTTGCCATTAAGGAAATCAGTGCACAGATTTCAGTACCTAAGATTGGATCTCTTTGAGAGAGTCAAGTTCCATGTGATGTCACCCCTGTAACACAAAATTAGGGTAAAATACCACAGTGGCCGTAACAATAGATCTAACCTGAAGAAATAAAGTTTCGGGAAAAGTTTAGAGTGAAGTGTTTTTTGGGTTAACTGTTGTTAGCGGCACACCAGGGAACTTAAGTTTAGACTTAAATTTTTTAGAACTGAAATTTGTGTTATTCATCAGAGAGTAAAGAACCAAAAATAAAGTACCAGTACTTGGTCTGGCACCGGTACTGCTAATGATATCAGTTCAAATGTGAATGATACCCAACCTCTCTCTGGAGTGGATCTGCATGATGTTCAGTGTCTCTTTGTCTCTTTTTTTAGAGTCTCTCTCTCTCTCTCTCTCTCTCTCTCTCTCTCTCTCTCTCTCTCTCTCAGCTGCTCCTTTGTTCATCAGGGACATTTGTCATTAGACTCACTAGCTTTAGCTGCCATCTCGCTGGCAGTACCGCAGTTACTACACGCACATGCACATGCACGCACACACGCAGACACACAAGCTCCTCTTCTAGGTAAAGGTTAGTTTGTCACAGCTTATCATCAGCTCGTCCCTTATCTCTTTACAGAACAGATTGTAAGGGGGTAAACTGTCAGCAGTGGCACTTCTTTCTTTGGGGGTGATATTGTGTGTGTGCGTGTGTGTATGTGTGCGCACACACGCGCGTGCATGTGTGTGTGTGTGTGTATATAGAGGTTGGTGTTGGAATTCAGAAGACAGCTGGTACAGTTGCCCCCTCCTCCCCCTATTTGGAGAGGTTACTCAGACCATCTCCTGTTTTTCTTCAACACACAGCCACCACCCCCACCATCAACAAGCTTTTAATATCAACAAGGTTGCAGTTTGCTCCAACTGCAAATTTGTCACCTCCCTCTTTGTCTCTCGTCCCTCCCTCTCTCTCTCTCTCTTTCCTGTCCCTGCTTGTAAACAATAGGAGCCCAAAGCTTCGGTCACGTGAGCTTACCAGCATCTGCAGACCAAGTTGTTATTGTTTTGATTTGGGTTCCAAATGGTGAACTTGAGACTGACTTGATGAGGACTTGCAATCGTTTCAGGGTTTAAGGCCGGGTGGGACTGCAATGTTCTGCCAAACTAGAGGACTGCAGTCAGACTTTGTTTTTGCTTTTTTGTTTGTTTTGTTTTGATTATTTTGTGTGTGTCTTTTCTGTGTGTTGTCTGTGTTGGCTCTTGTAGCGTGACCTCACTGTGTGCTGAAAATGGATATGTTTATCATGGTCTTCTTCCTCTTCTCTGTACCTTGCTCTCTCTGTCTAATATCCCTCGCTTTTTTTGCAAGCATATGAGGCTCATAACCTTATTGGAAGGAAACATAACACCACCATGACACACACACACACACACACACACACACACACACACACACACACACACACACAGAATCATTCTCTGGAGTTTAGGTCCAAAATACACACGCGCACACACACACACGCGCGCACACACCCAACACACACACACAGAAACCATGTTAGGTAGCCACACTCCTCCATATACTATGCATAATTCATGACCTCCCATTGACATCTATGTAAACATGGGTGCTTCCTTCAGCTGCTCAGTAGTGGGTCTTTGTCAGAGCATTGGCTTGTAGAAGAAAAAACTCCTCTAGTCAACTGTAACCACACACACTTTCATCCACCAACAATTGACTACTCCACCGAGGAGATTAAGTTCTCCTTAGTGTTCAATGGTAAGTTTATAAAGTCCACTTTACAAAATGTACCTGGCAGATTTTCATGAAACAAGATGGCAGGGTGGAGCATGTGCCAGTTGTCAGGTCACGCCTATAACATTTTGCAGTTATGAGGTACATCCTCATGAATTTCACTGGACATTTTACACGGATCTTTATAAAAAATTGCACATATTTATAGTGGTTTACTATTTCTGAGTGGGATTTTGTACAGATCTACTGTAGATAACAGTATTTAAGAGCCGGCTATTGGCCTTGGTTGTCATCTTTGCTATCTCAGTGGCCTTCTAGTCAGTTTATTTTCATATCTTCAGTAATCTGCATCAGGCCTTGGTAATATAGAACATCGATGATTATAACATTTCATTTTTGACCTAAATTTGATAGACTTCAGGAGAGACAAGATTGAATTAAACCACTTGATTTCTCAGTCAGACTGAAGAAAAACAAACTGAAACAAAGTGAGCTGACCTGTTCCTTTTTTTCAATATTTATCTCCATCTGCACTTCTCCTCTCACTTCGTGTTGGTATTGTGTTTCGTATAACTGAATTTGGCATATTTGTCATGCACTTTTTATTTATGTACAATGAATTTGGAAACTGTTTCACTTTGGAAGATGCAAAACTCTCTCCTGCCTGTATTCAGTTGCTGAAGACAAATCAAATTAGATGGCAAGTGCACCATTCGATTCCAAGTGTATTTTTCCCAATAGCGAGAGGAAACATTACACTTGAGGGACTGCAATACTTCAACTATTGACCTTGACCTCTAAATAAGACACTGTTCTGATCCTAGTATTTTCATATCATGCTTGTAGAATGTTTATGTGGTACTCAATCTCAAATTATGTCTCTGTGTTCTACCGTATGTCAGTTTCCTGGGTTTTTACTGGACTTAGGTCCTGAAACTTTATCTGTGGAGTTGCTGCTGTGGCTGATTATGCAAAACATTCTGCTTCAAGCCGAGAGCTGCGTTGTCAACCAGTGCGACTGCCATACATGTTGCAAGATAGTGCACAAACACGCGACAATCATGCAACTACCATTGCAATAGTACAATTTCTTTCTATGACAATTACCTTTTTCGGGTAGAAAGAAAGTGTTGTTAACATGGCAGCAGTTATTCAGAGTATTGTTTGTATAATTCTGCAGCTCACGAAAACATAGTCACTGTCCCCTTCCCCTTTTTCTCTCCATCTATTTTTCATTGTCCCTCTGTAACTGTCTGGGTAGATGAGCTTTTTAAACATTGTTTTCAGCTTTTCTTCTTTCTCCACTTCCCCTTTATTCTATCTTGATTTCTCCATCTCTGCTTTCCCGCTCATTTCCCCCTCTGTTCCCCCATGATCTGTGTCTCTCACCCTCCCACACTCAAGCCCTCCCTCTCTTCCTTTGTCTGCTCTCTGCTGCCTGCTCACTGTATGTGTGTGTGTGTGTGTGTGTGTGTGTGTGTGTGTGTGTGTGGCAATGTTTTTCCCCTGACTGACAGAGCGAGATGTTAACCCACTGCTGAGCTGTACACTGGTGTTGTACAGTAGTATAGACAGCAGTGAGGATAACTTACACAAGCAGATGAAATCACCACTTAGTCTTTGACAGAACGGATGTCAAATTTTTGCTTAAAAAACTCCCTTCACCCTTCTCCAGTTGTGTGTTCTCGCAAATGTTAATCATGATAGAATATAACTATAATTAATGATATACAGGGAAATTAATATAATGTTTACTGGACATGCTTACAGACACTATATCCAGAAAACACACCCACACACACAAACATCCAATTATCTGTGCAAATATGCCAATCATCTGCAGTTAACCCCCTCAGCAAGGGTTAATAATGAGTAGTTGGTGTACAATCTCACATTTACAAATCATTATCGTGTCGTGGATAGCCACTCTTTATTATATTTTTTCCATGTTTGTTTTGTTTTTGTTTACCTTCTCGGTGCAGTTGTTGTGGTGCTTCGTTGACCCAAATGCTAAGTGACAATCAGTACATCAGCTGACTGGAACTGTCCATCAATTCGTTGCATCACCTGCAGCTGCTTAAAGTGTTAGCACAGAAGACGTGAGCAGCATGCTGACACACACACGCACACACACACACACACACACACACACACACACACACACACACACACACACACACACACACACACACACACAACACAAAAGTGACATCTCTGAAAAAGAGATATATTTGTATTGTTCAAGCTTTTACTGTTTTTGTGGGATGTTTCTGTTAACACTCACACCATTTATGAAATCCTGTTCACTTTGCAAACTGAAGCCGTGCTTTGAAGAATGATGAAAATAATCAGTAATGTATTTGTTCATGGGAATACTGATTACTTTGCTATCTGGTGTTTCTCTCTATCCCCATCCGAAGCATCAGATGAAGTATATGCAGTCTAATATCGTATACGAGACCATATGTGACCATGGAGCGGAGGATTCTTTGTGTGGACTTGTTGACATGGTTTAGGGAGAACAAGGAAGCGGTGCTCTCCCTCTCTCTCTCTCTCTCTCTCTCTCTCTCTCTCTCTTTTGCTCTCTCTCTATCTCCCTTTCTCTATCTCCCTCTCTTCTCACTGATACGTTTTCATTTTTTTTTTTTTTGTCCCTTCACGCTCGGTGTCACATCCTCATACCACATGGCAGTAAATTAATCAGAGATGAAGCTCTCCTGATGGAGACCCCCCCCACACACACACACACCAAACAAAACCCACCCCTCCTGTCTTTCTCTCTTACTTTCCCCCTTCTGTCCCTGACATTGTTTGGTGTGTCTGAGTTTTCCTACCTATTCCAGTGGTTGAATCATTTATTAAGCAATCAGTGGAATCCCCAGGTAGCAGATCAATGGTTTTAGTTGCATCATTGTACACAGGATTACAACAATATAGGTTGTAAGAGTATTGTCTCAAAATAATCTAAGTGCATGCCTGAAAATGGAGGACAGCTTCTATTTGGTTTCTGTTTGCTGCTTATTTTGCATGAATGCAGTGAGTTCGTTAAACCAGACACTGGTGCAACTTCCTTTTTAAAGCTCAGCAACCATTCGATGCACCAGGGTAAACGTGAACTGCGATAGATGTAGCTGATGACGTTTTCTTCATTAACGATGATCAACAGTTGCATCAATACATGAATCACAGGTAAAACATGAGGCACACTGGAGCTGTTTAGCAGTTTAATGTGGTCTGTGTGCATTGTACTTAACTGATCTGTGTATAATATTTCCTTTTTTCTACTGATGCATTGAACTAAAGGTTTGCTTTATTTCCTGAAAAGTAAAATTTCCCCAGTAAATGGCAACTAATTGCAAAACACACTGCAATGATGTAAATAGTATAAATAAACATTGTCACTTTTGTATTTTGCAACCAACTTTACTGTTGAAACACATATAAACACGCTAGTGTGACTGACATCATACTGGGGCTCTTTCTGACTTACCAAGATCATGCAATTTGAGATGAATTAACCATAGTATGTATACGCTTCAGTAGGCTCAGTATTGGGCATTGTGCTGCTGTTTAACCCAGCAAATAGTGAGCAGTCAACAGGATATCATCATGGTGGATGCAATTGGGAAAACAGTGCATTTCTGTACAGGTGAGGAGAAATGTACGGTCGTACGACAGGGACGCAACTCGCTTACTTCTTCAGTGCTTGATGCAGAAGCTCAATAGGATTAAAGCATGATTGCAGCCAGCTGTGTGGAGACATACTGCCACCCACCATTTAGGAGATAGACACACTTGCATCAATAAATAGATTCTTCCTGAGTTCTTGCATTGGGACAACAGTCCCAGTTGTCCAGTTAAATGGCAAAAGCAACTCTGCATGTAATCCAACTGACTGTGTATTTGTGAGTGTAAAAAAGGGCATTTCTGGGGAAAACCCACATCCCGGTCACGTTTGACAGGCATGTAATGGTGAACTATTGCACAAATGGCAAATAAACAGGAAGGGAGAAAGGGGGAGAGAGTAAAGGGGGAAGGGTGTAAGTAAAAGGCCTTTAGGTAAATGTTGAAGTGGCGGGCAGATCCTTTGTCCTGCCTGGAGGCGATGTGAGGCGATTGGACCAGCTGATAGGCCTTTTATAATGCTCTCCATCAGCTCAATCTCCGGGGCTTTATGAGCACCTTCAGCAAACACACAGACACACACACACACACACACACACACACACACACACACACTCTCAGCAACCCCCCCTTCTCCAAGAGGTGTAATTGGGAAAGAGGCCCCTTCCTCCAGTGTGTGTGTATCGCTCTCCTGGGATCGGAGGGGCTGGAGGTGTGTATGGTAGTGCTGCTGTGTGTCTGCCTGAGTCTGCCATACTTACATCCAAAGTGTTTATAATCAAGCTCAGCAGTGATAAAAGGTTACTTGTGCATGTTTATGTCTGTGTGGTTTACAGCATTTATTGGCAGGTTGTGTGTGTGTGTGTGTGGGTCCGGAGGGCAGGTGGAGAGAAAGGAGCACTCAGAGCTGACTCCTCATGACCCCCATTATCACCACTAAACACTGTAACGAGAACACACACACAGACACACACACACTGATGAGGTGTAAGGTAGCTGGAGGAGAAGGCTCCCAAATCTTTGAAGACAGCAGGAAACATGGACATGGACAGATCAGACCTTCCTGATTCAACCTTGATAACATAGCAAACCTGCATTCACTAATGAGATCAGTTTCCACTATTCACCAGAGATGCTCAGATTGAAATTTTCTTGGCAGATTCCAATTTTGTGCAATCTCCTTTCTTTCCTAGGAATGCAGCCTAATTGACAGCATAAACAAACAGTTTTGTAAATTTCCATCGAGGAAACAGGTTATGAGTTCTTTAACTTTCACTGAAACCAATATTAACTCGACAAGTATCTTGCCGGTTACTGGACAAACCTTGTACTAAGAAAATCCAAACGATGTGCAGCATATCCAACTTTATTTAACACTGATTTATTTGACTGACACTTGTGAGGGCTGGTTGTCCTCTCTCACTAGCTTGCCTTTAGCCTCCTTCCCTTAAGCACCATTTTTAATACATATGTTCTCGTCACTCACAGTGAAGAACATCCACACCAAGGATTTGCTAATGTGCCCTGCTTGTAAATTAGCTAATTATGTTAACTACATGGAATTTTAATTTACCTGTCACAAAAATAACTTTTAGACACAATTTATTGAAATTACTATTCAGAACTGTAAAACATCCCAGATATATATTTTGTGAAGCATGCAACCTTGCTCATATCCAGGAGGACTTTTGGGTCTCCAGTGAGTGCAACCATCTGTTTTAAATATCCATTGCAAATGTCTCACATGTATGTCATGGATATTGAGTACATACAATTTGCATTTTCTAGTTTGAAAAGGACTTTGTCCAGGAATATTCGCCAGATGTCAGTATCATGGATTTGATTTGATTCTAGAACTCCATTCGCGTCAACTTTTGAAACACTTCTCCATGTCAATGATGTTGAAATTAAAGCCACAACATAAATAATTCATGTTGATGCTAAGCCAGAGTAAAAGGGCATGACAGAGAGGAAGATGTCTCCTGATATTTACTTTCCTACACATGTTCAGGCTCTCCATTTACCCACTTTCTGACACAGACCTCACATACTTCACTCCTCAAGCCACTTCCTTTTATTTACTTCAGTGCTGCATCATATGGATGGACAGCGAGGATCCAAAATAAGAGAAATGGAGGTATTAGATGGAGAAAGACAGGTGAAAGAGCAGAGGGTTTAGGGACATAGGGAGCAAGAGAGAGGATGAAAGGAGAAGAGGATAGAGGGCGGAAAGATATTTACCAGCAAGCTGCTGTAAAGGTCGTCATGACTCTCATAGCTGCTGCCTTTGTTCACATCAGTGATCGACCCCCTCGCTGCTCACTCTGTCTGTCTCTCTCTTTTTTCTCTCTCTCTCTTTTTTTCTCTCTCTCTCTCTGTCCTTCTATATCTGTCTCACACACATTTATATACATTTGCCGACATGCAGCCAGGCATCATGCTCAGAGGTCCTTGCCAGCAAAAACATACACACAAAGAAAATGACACTTCTAGTCACACACACACACACACACACACACACCATCACATACACACAAACAAGGCAAAAATGAGTAGCTTGAAGCAGTGAGATCCTGTGTATTCCCTCTGCTCATTATGGCACACAGTGATATCCATTCAGGGAAAGCCCATCACTGTGTGTGTGTGTGTGTGTGTGTGTGTGTGTGTGTGTGTGTGTGTGTGTGTGTGTGTGTGTGTTTGCGTGTTTGCGTGTTTGCTTGCTGAAGGTGTGTGTTTGCTTGCTGAAGGTGCTCATAAAGCCCTGGAGATTGTCTACCTGGCAGAAAAGAGATTGTGTCACACTTGACAGATCAAGAGCTCACATTCTCCCCAATTTTAGGGCTTGTGTTAATCAGGATCATATTCAATGTGGTTTAAAACAGTTCCCATTTGCTGCTTTTAAAAGCTGCTAATGCTCATTGGTGTGATGGAGCTTAGCCTCAAAGGAGCAGGGTAGACTGTGCAGCAGATCGTCTTTCAAAGTATTTTTAAAGTTGTTTGTTAAGGTACTAGTAAAGAGAAATACACTGAGACACAATGATCAGTGGAGGATGAGTTCACTACATCAGAAAACCAATACCAAGAAAAAAAAAAGAAGAAAGAAAATCAGGCAACTTAAAAGTAGAGATAATGAGTGCTGCTGAAATATTACGCAAGGCTGCTGCTGCCAGTTTCAGCTGACATTGGGCGAGAGGCGTGCTCCATCCTGGAGAGGCTGCCAGACTGTCACAGGTCTGACATTGGTGCTATAGAGGTCTTCAGGGGTGTTAAGTTTAATGCCTGAACATAAAAAGACCTTAACTTGTGAGATACCTGGAGTTGTGAAATCCCAACGGTACAACATTTTGACCAGTCAGTGTCATTTGGAGATATGTGGTCACGATTTAGGTGATACAACAGTTGTTGGAACGAGACTGTTTATTCAAAACAAAAATGGTTGGTCTTGCAATGGTTAGCGCAGATGCTCCTGTCGCATCAGTTATATGAGAACTGGAGAATATTTCCTCTGTGACATGGAGTTTAAATAACACCACTGAAGGTTATTTGTTCTTTACTGACTTGCTTCAACTTCAGTTCATCTGTCTTCTGGTTGGTTTTAAAAATGATTCATTGCTGGATAATTCACACACACACACACACACACACACACACACACACACACACACACACAAAACAGATTTATCTGAATGATCTATACAATTGCTGGAAGATTGTGGACACTGGTTTTGCTACTGCAGAGAGATTTGACAGTTTCAGTCATGTAATTACATTTTTTAACTGGTCTTAAAGAATGTCTTACATTCTGTAGGTAAACAGAAACATATCTGCGCGACTGCCCATCGTTTTTCACTATCAGCTTGATTTTGTTTAGCAGCCACCGAATATGTTTTCATCTGTCACTCCCTTCACCTGCTACTGTATTACTGGATGAGTGGTGTGTGTGTGTGTGTGTGTGTGTGTGCGGGCGTGCGTGCGCGCGCGTGCGTGTAGCCCTCAGGCAAAGAGTTCAACCTCCAACCTTTTGCACCATTCGGTGGCGTAAGCATCGAATGTTTGTGCATGTGTGTTTTCACCCTAAGCCCAAAGGGTAGGATGTATGTAAGAACCCCAACCGATAGTGCAGATCTAGGGCGTGTGTGTGCGCGTGTGTGTCAATCAACTTAAAAGGTAAAGTGCAGTGGAGGGAGTGGATGATCATCTCCCCTCATCTATGTTGCTTAAGGGGTTGCTGTCAGTGTAGATGTGAAATAAGAAGAAATCAGGACCTATATACATCAACCTGACACACACACACATCCGTTCACTGAAGTCATGACCTAATACCAGGCTGCTTCTTTCCTATATAAACGCATGCAGACACTTAAAGAAGACTGCATTCTTTCAGACACAGTGCCATCCTTGTGTTCGTGCTATTTACCTTCAAGTTCAAAGGTTATCCATTTACACACATAGTTCTATGTACTTCTGTTTGTGCTCTTCAGTTTATTGGACAAGTGAAAGGAGAAGTGGAAACCGATAAAGGATATTGACAAATTGAGCATAACTGATCCCCCCCCCCCCCAGCTTTGAGTCTGTTTACTAAAAGGCCACACTTCTGCCAGACATTTATAGCACTGTTAAAATACCTCTATTTATATACATTATCATATGTGTAATTTCCCTTATTAATGATTCTCATCCTCATATGTGTGTGTGCTCAGGAGTGTGATATTAAGATAATGACTGGCTTAAGAGCTGCGTAGAGGTGGGCGGCTGTCTCTTAAGGAAGCATGCTGTACTCCAAGAGGTGCTGAGACATTGAAAAACACACTCTTCAAAGCCTTTGATGAAATTTTATACAGATAAAACTGTATTTAAAAGAGAGACTGAGTGTGTTACAAGGTCAGTGTTGACTATTATTTATCAATTTGAATCATGAAATCATCTCATCCACTCTTGGATGAAGTAAACGACAAAAATCACAAAAGCAAAGTGTATGAACGTGCAGATAAAACATGCTTTGTTGATTCAGTGGAGCTGTTGAACAGCTGTAACTGTCTGTTGGCAGAGGTCGGCGCGAGGAAGCAACACACTCATAAACACTCCGAGGGTCTGTGGCCCCATGCCCGGCTAATGCACACCACACCCTGTTTTTCTCTCACCAGAGGGCTTTCAGTAAGTAGTGTGTGTCTGTCTAATAGAGGAGTGTTGTTTAAAAAAAAAAAAGTTACTGCAGTGTTCATCTTGAAAGTTGGAGAAATTTTGACCTGCATGTTCCCATGGTCAGGACTATGCTTGGGTCTTTAATATTTGAAATCAAACAGTCCTATCATTGAGGGGTGCAACGTACACATTTTCTCAACAAATTGCCTCACTACAGGACTTTTGGTGCAGATGCGTACCAAACAGATGCAGTTTTGTGTGTGGGCTTATACTTGGCTCAACTGTGGCATAAAATCCAAGGCGGTATGAACCAAAGCATTACACCACAAACATCAACATATTTGTTGTCTCCTGGTGTTCTGTAAGCGAGTGACGTGTGATCAAAACACAGAAAGTTGACGGATGCTGAAATAAACAAAGTCAACCCTAAACTTGATTTTTGCTGTTTGATTTAAACCAACTGTTATTGGGTTTTGGCACCTTTCATAGCGGTAGAATTGTACTCGTAAAAAATCTGTTGTGTTACGAGCAAACTGCATCTGCAGTTACTGTTGTTTATGTAAAAATGAGCCTGTATACACAGTCACTGTTTTGCCATGTACTCAACTATGTGTGACATCATGTGCAGGAGAGGGATGACTAAAACACGCTAATGCATATTTGGCTAATTAGTTGCTAGCAAATGCAGATGATTAGACTCAGTATGGCTTTAATGACTTGATCATCTTCAGTAATCTATACACAACCAGCCTTCGACACTCATTAAATCTGTCACTGTAGAGCCCATTATAGTCAATGGTGAGAATGTTTGATAGCATCTTTACAAAGCCTGATGGTGCAGACTGATCACAGTCACAATGACGATGTCAATTTAGAAAAGAGAAATACTACGTTGGAGAAGAAAGCCTTTTATATAGAAGGTATTTTACCCTTAAGTAACATCAAAACTCTTTCATTGGGGTTTTGAGAGTTGGTTATTATTAGGGCCTGAGCCTGAAGGTACTTCATTCTTTTTCTGTTTTAGTTTTGATTGATATTGACCTTACAAAGCATTTTCTTGAACACAATCCTGCTTCCGCCTTTGATCTGGATGCTCTGAGAGCCAGCAACCATAACGATGTCTTTATTGCTCTCACTAATGAAAGCGAATTCAAGCAGCTCAGTACCATACCACTCTCCTGGGGGAGATTTCCACACTGTGGTGTGGAAGCTTGTTGGATTCAGATGAATCCAATGAAAGTCATAATCACGTACATTACAAGCCTTGTTTGGCCACAGCAGCAGCACTGCAGGATCACGCCACAAATTTATGTAATCACCTGTAGTTTTGCCGCAAACGCTGTTAAGGCCAAGGAAACTTAAATAGCAAATCTCTGCTGGTCGACCACACGGACACTTTCCTCTATGTAGATACACCATTTCAGATCTGTCAGATCTCAACCTTCATCAACTATGGTTGGCAACTTGCGGAAGTCCTAGACACCAAATGCAGTCCGACAGAGTTCATAACATCACCCAGAAGCATGCAGCCGTCTGACTCTTACAGCCCCTGACTCTCAAAACCCTTTCCTTGTCTGGATGACTGCTGCATTCCACATAGATTCCGCTTTGATCTAATTGAAGTAAAATTCATCAAAATAATGTTACTCACTTTTATTTGTCGAAGGCTGCAGCCAGTGTTATCCATATCTGGTTTTCAATGTAGTCACGATGTGGCCCAGACCATTTACACCTGCACTTTCATGTTGTCAAGCAAAATTTGTACAGTGTCTCTCGCATGTTGAGAATAGGTTAGGCCTGAACCACCTGTGCAGGCTGCCCAAGTAGAACCTATGTATGGGTAAAAGCGTTAATCTGGGCTACAGTTCATTGTAAAACTTGAATTACAGTGAATCAGATGGAGGTTTTGGCTCTGCTGCTCAAAGGGCTGAGGGAGTCTGTCTGTGGGAAGGGAAAGATGCTCGTGGCTCCTATTTCAAGGAAGCGGCTGCCAGGCCAGGGCATATGTTGTTATGGCTAGGAAGATGGCTTGCTACCGCTTTGATTTTCTGGATGTTTTTTGTCTTCCAGACCAGATATGCACATCACAAACAACAGAAATATAATTTGTGTGCAGAACTGATATCAAATAATGAATTATTTTGCTCAGTTCACTGCAACTAATAGAGAAATATAGCTTACATTAAAGAATATTTCATTTAGAAGAAATTGTCTTTCGTTAAATCACCAGTCTTGTCTATGGCATAGCAGAAAATAATGGTAATGGCTGGTCAGGTATTGCTGCGGTCTACTGGGTTGCCTACACGGGGAACTGAACCAGTGGCTCCCTTGTTGCTTTCAGCTTGGTTGGCTGTTGGTACTCACTCAACTGGCCGTGTCTGCGGGTGGAAAGCTGGATGAGGTGAACACCAGGGGAAAAGGCACGAAAATAATAATAAACACTGAGGTATTCAGTCCACAAATATGTTAAGTGGACAAAAGCAGAGAAAAGAATTAAAATGATACACTATTGTCAAGTCAAGTCAATTATATTTGTATAGCACATTTACAGACGGCTGAGCTGCACCAAAGTGCTTCACATTAAAGTGCTTGGAGTGCATTAAAATATATAGTGTAGTGTTTACGAAACACACGATTGTGTTTTTATTAAAAAAAAATCCAGAATTACAATGTCAGACAGTAAATTGTAGTTAAACATTCAAACACACAGAAACAAAGGGTATTTGTTGTGGGTTTCTCATATGTCTTGAAGGAGATTGTTCCTCCGTCCTTTATGACAATGAATATGCTGGTAAATGATAAAAGGTAGCACAGATTAATGTACCAATGCATCATCTCCTCCTCTACTGTCAGTATTAATTCACCATCAGTTTGCACTGATGTACGTAAAGATTTGGCCATTAAAATCAGCAGATGACAGCAAAGCAAGATTATTTATTTAGGATCTCTTCTCCATGTGCAGTAAATCTCCGACTGTGGTCGTATAAATGGATCTTCTTAGATGTGCTCATCTTTACCATCATGCAAACTTCATCCTGGGGGTGCTGGCAGCACCTGTCTAAACCTCACATACACCCTCATGTTTGTCATTGGTAGACGGACACGCACACACACACACACACACACACACACACACACACACACACACACCCCTCTACTGTGCATTGCAACCACAGCAATACTCTTCACAGGATATTGAATAGGCTGTAATACGTTGTTTGTATGTTTCTCACGTTTTATACAAATGCCGCTTTTGGGAAATGTATTTTCCAACAAAGGGACAGTTATCAGCAACATCTCTAGTGCCTGAACGATGCTCGTAAGCATGTCAAAGAAAATTCCTGTGACTTGTGTGTGTCTTCCTACACATCTGCCAATCAAAAGCATCGTCCTTCATGCATGTTAGCTCCATGTCATATGCAGATGCCTTCTGTGGTTTTGATGTTTGATGTGTGCGTGTGTGTGTGTGTGCGCGTGTGTGTGTGTGCGTGTGTAACAGGGTAAGAGAACAGATAAGATGCTAGTGGAGGAGCTTTCTGATTTATAGCAGCTTATAGAGGAGGAAATGGACGTCATAGTCCAGTGGCTGCAATAAATGAGAACACCTCCCTGTAACGCTCAGTATCAAAGAGAAGGGCCAACAAAAACACACACACACACACATACACACTCCTTCTCACTTACTATGTTCACAGTGTGATACTCAACAACAAAACTCAAAGAAGCTCAACGTGTGGGAGGGAGAGTTAGTCCAGCAGGGGTGAAGGGAAGCAGAGGAGAAAGGGGACGGACTATGGACGGAAGAGTGTAGGAGTGAGAGGTGTGCTAGGCGTCTTCAGCCTGTGTTTCAGGGGAATTCCTGTAATCCATCACACCATTCAGCTCCCTTCATTAGAATGGATTCATTGATTTTCATTACAGAAACTAAAGCCACCTGGGATTTGTTCATGTTTGCATGCAAAAAGTTTGACCTCAAAATATTTCATCCCAGGACGTTTGGGAACAAGTTAATTTTTTTTTTTAAAAAGAACGTAGTCGTTGGTTTGCAGTGTGGCTACATGTGAAAGTTGACAAGAATGTGATCGTTTTTGTTGACTCAGTCTGGACAGAACTTTTCTCTCTTTAGCTGTAAGTGGAGGGATGTTTAGATGACGTCTGCAGCCAAATGTTTTACGATAAGCAGTTAGAAATGCTGGTCTCTGAGGCAGGATTTGTTCATAAGCTTCCCACGCTCTTAAAATCTTTTTTTTTTAACAGATTTTTGTAGTCAATTGATGTTGATGTAGTGAACTGAATTACTTTTGGTTGGCAGTGACAGTGTGTGATTACCCCCCCCCCCCCCCCCCCCGTGTTTTACTACTGCTAATGAGCCATCCCACCTGCTGCAGTAGTCGGGTTTCCGTCCCAATGCCAAACATTTCCAAATGCTAAGAAAATGTGGAAAAAAGAATGCAAATGTATCGGTTCATTTTGATAAATGAATAAAATAAACTCAACTAAAATGAACGAAATAAGCTGAACTAAAATAAAATAAGCACAGAGTTTCTGCCGAGCCAGCCTTACAGAGCCAGACGCCCTATTTAATTTTCTCATTCATTCAGTCCATATCAAAGCTGGTATTGAAGTACAAGGTCTACTATGAGAGTGAAAAGATCCTGAAGGTTTGTTTACAAAGGTCGGTCTATATTCATCACTTCAGTGCATATTAGTCATTTCTTTCCCCTCGTATTCAAATGTCACACAGTGCTCAGAAGGTAATATCCACATCCTTCTTTTTGCAATCTCTGTTAGATATTCCATGCATTTGATCTCGTTCAACAAAAGTGTTCCAATTAGGATTGAAACAATTATTTATGTCACTAATGTATTACTGTAGGCTTTTTATTTTCACAATTAATTATTTTGGACCATAAAATGTCAGTGAAAAAGTAAAAAAACAAAAAACAACTCATCCCAGAGCCCAAGTTGTTGTGTTCAGATTGCTCTTTTGTCCATCAATCAGTCTAAAATCCAATCCTCTTCAATTACTTTCACGAATGACAAAAAAGTAGCAAGTCCTTATCTTCTAAAAGCCTTGAGCCAACAAATGCTTCATTTGCCGTGTTGACATTTTTGCTTAAAAAAGCCTGAAATGACTTGTAGATTATAAAAATTGTTGGCAGTAATATTGTTGTTTTCGCTGTTGAGCTGGATGTTGTGAAATGTTTTTGTTTTTTTTAAATTAAGGGGGGAAAATGTTTCTTATAATGTGGTCAAATCAGAATAAAATGGCTGTTCACTGATTTTTCTGGAGACTGAGTTTTGAATTTTATGACATCGAAATAACAGCCCCCTCATGCATATTTCTGTCTGAAACTTCAAGCTAACCTTAAAATGTGTTGAAAAAAGACAGACCCATATTTCATCGGATCCCTTCTACCTGTCCAACTAGCTGCAGTAACTTAAACCCTTGTTATTGTCCTTCTACCGGCCCGTGTTTTGCTTGAAACTGGACACTGCCCGTCCCCCACAACGATGGTAAGCTGGCCTCAGACTCACACTCAACCCCCCAACTTACCTGTTCCTTTCTTGGCCCTTTTGTTCTGTTGAATCCACTTAAAAGGGATTTGGCACATGTTAGGAAGGAAGTACAAGTTTCAACACACACTGACAGAGCCCCTTAGCAGATTGGCCAACAGCCCACCAAACCCATCAGAACCCCTGAAGAGGGAGCTGTTGTTTTACTTGAATCTCCTCACTCAGAGGGGGAATCCCAACTAATCTTACGTCTGGTGAGAACCAGAAGAATACACAAGCTTTTCAGTGGTTCAGTAATACATGGCCAACATTCTTTTTTTTCTTAATTCATGTGTTGACGATGGTAGTCTGCTCACCTGTGTTGTGTTTATAAGGTGGTCTGAATAGCTTGAGGACACCATAACATTGTAAATGCACAGGAAGCCTGAGTTCCCTAGTTACCAGTTTGTCTTTTCCTGTATGTTATACACTCGGCAGGTTGTAGAACTCATTCCTGCATCCCTCAAGGAGGCGTTGCGTTCTTGCATTTTTGAATATTGAAGCTTAGATGCTGGTTAAAAATCAGATGTTTATGCTGCTATATGCAAAATAGGTAAATTTAAAAAAGAGCAAATTAGCTTCATTGTAGGTCATTTAAAAAAAAAAAAAACCTTGCTGGTATTTAAAGGCATTAATAACCTTGATGCCATTTATGGCAACCTGTCTGGCCCCTTAAGATAAACTCATTTCCAATTTATGAATAGCCAGCGGCACCGTGAAATTACATGAATCTGTTTCATGTAATCCGCATTAGCAAACAAGCTGTTTACCTTCTCACTAGTTTTCTGTTTATGGAGCCAATAGGTCCATAATAATGTTCCTTTTAGGAAGCCTCAGGGGTCCAAGATGGTGAAGATGTTTTATTGCAAGTTAGGGAAGTGAGAATATTGAAACGTAACCATCTCTCTCTCTCTCTCTCTCTCTCTCTCTCTCTCTCTCTCTCTCTCTCTCTCTCTCTCTCTCTCTCTCTCTCTCTCTCTCTCTCTCTCTCTCTCTCTCTCTCTCTCTCTCTCACACACACACACACACACACACACACACACACACACACACACACTTGCCAACATATGAAACTCATTTATCAGAATTCACTTACTAAACCATTAACCATCACACGATGTCTCCTGTGTCACATGTATCATATATTTTAACAATCACTCTAACACACACACACTCACACTCACACGCGTGCTCTTTTGGCCTGTGTTAATTAGTCACAATAAGCACTTGGATGGGAAGTTAGGTCGATAAGACCACTAATGACAATGAAAGTCCCCTTCCAGCTCTCCCTCTCACTCTCTCTCATACATCACATCTTAATTATTAGTCCCCTAATGTGTTTTCTCTCAGATTTACTCTTTCATATTTCAAGACAGACAAAGCACCGCGTAATTATTGTCTGTCACCGTTGCCATGGAGATTATATCTACAGTCACATGATGGCTTCCCAAGGTGACCAGGAAGTAGTTTTACAGCGCCATAGGATGGGGGGTTATGGGTAAAAGTGTACAGCTCCATTCCATGATTTATGTGGAGGCTGTAATGACATCATATTCAACAGCGGAGGAGGTAATAAATTAGACATCAGCTAATGTTTCTTTGTTGGCCATCGCTCTTTTCTTCTCTTCTCTTCTCTTTTCTCCTCTACTCTACTCTTCTCTTCTATTCTCTACTCTACTCTTCTCTTCTCTACTCTACTCTACTCTACTCTTCTAATCTCTACTCTTCTCTTGTCTTCTCTTCTCTACTCTACTCTACTCTTCTCTTCTCCTCTTCTCTTCTCTACTCTACTCTTCTCTTCTATTCTCTACTCTTCTATTCTCTTCTCTACTCTACTCTACTCTACTCTACTCTACTCTTCTAATCTCTACTCTTCTCTTCTCTTCTCTACTCTACTCTACTCTTCTCTTCTATTCTCTTCTCTACTCTACTCTACTCTTCTATTCTCTACTCTTCTCCTCTTCTCTTCTCTTCTCTTCTCTTCCCTTCTCTACTCTTTTCTTCTCTTCTCTTCTCTTCTCTACTCTACTCTTCTATTCTCTACTCTACTCTACTCTACTCTTCTAATCTCTACTCCTCTCTTCTCTTCTCTACTCTACTCTACTCTACTCTTCTCTTCTATTCTCTTCTCTACTCTACTCTTCTCTTCTCTACTCTACTCTACTCTTCTCTTCTATTCTCTACTCTACTCTACTCTTCTCTTCTATTCTCTTCTCTTCTCTACTCTACTCTTCTATTCTCTTCTCTACTCTACTCTACTCTTCTCTTCTATTCTCTACTCTTCTCTTCTCTTCTCTTCTCTTCTCTTCTCTTCTCTTCTCTACTCTTCTCTTCTCTTCTCTTCTCTTCTCTTCTCTTCTCTTCTCTTCTCTACTCTTCTCTACTCTTCTCTACTCTTCTCTTCTTCGGCTTCCTTCTTCCTGACATCAACTTCTCCATCTTCTCTGTAAATGCTCTTTAATAGTTCCTCCTTTGATTTAGGAGCTGTAATTTATACAAGACAGCAGAGCCATCGCAAAACTAATTGACACAGAAGTATTGTTATTTATGAATGTGTTGCTGTTGTTTGGGTGTTCTATTTCTAGATCAGATCCAGCTCCTGTTGACTTCTGTTACAGATCAAATTAAATTTTAATATTAATGTTGTTTACTACCTTTTAACAAAAAAAGAAAGATAAGATAAGATAAGATTGATTTCACTGTTTCCCAGAGGAAATTTAAATTGAAATAAACAAATATTAGTTTTAAACACACACACACACACACACACACACACACAAACACACACACACACACATATATAATTTTTTTTTGTGTAACACAGGACAGCTTTGAAATGTCTTATTAGTTTGTCTCTGGATTTTTCTTAAGCTACTGATATCAGTGAAAGTGTACTTGGGTAGCATCCTTAAAAAAAAAACATATTGAAAGCAAGCGTACAAACAGAATAAGTTGTTCTTTAGCTGCTATGCCAGCGAATGGTCAAGGACTCGGATTCAAGACCAGGGTGAGTCGACTACCCTCCACCTTTAGTACAGTGCTATACAAGGATTTGGAGCCATGTTTAAGCCTTGTCTGCACCACAAGTTAAATGGTGTTGTTTTTAAGCCTCCCTGGTGTTGTTTTTGCGTTTGTGTGTCAGGGTTCAAGTCGGAGCACAAATTGTTGGTCCAGTAAAAGGCGGTTATGCTTGAGGGATTTTTTTTTTTTTTTTTTTTTTATGTCCGTCACCTCCCAAGGGTTGAGACAGACAGTAAATTGCAAGACAACTTAGGAGTTGAATATTTATTTTAATTTGATGTTCTTTGCTCTCAACCTTTCACCTTGTTTTTGCAATTGCAAACACCAGTAGGCTGTTTTTACTTCTGTTCCAGGGTTGAGACAGATCCTGTGGTTTCTGGTTTTGTGGTCACTTCCCTGACCGCCTTGCCTCGTTTTATTCTTATTTTCAGCTGAGTCATGTTTGGGCCCAGATTGGTATGTTAGATGCAAGACAACTTTTTTCCTCCTTTATTTCTGCAAATTGTTTATGCAGTGGACATTTGTGCTTTAATCATCCAAGGGATAGATCTGATATTTATGGAACTTTTCTGTTGATGCCATGGAGACCAGCTGCTCATGAATGCGAATGTTTTGCTCATGTTAAATTACTTTGCCTGAATTTGCCAAGTGCAGCTTAACACACTTTGTGGCAGGCAAATAACAACATAATTGCCATTTTTGACAGATATTATTTTGTATACTACTGAATGCATATAGGTATGAAAAAGAAAAACCATGACCAGAGACACCAAGTATATATTTTTCTCACGTTAACTCAAACAAACCTCTCACTGCTAAGTGGTTACTCATTGTTACAGGTGACAAGTAGTGGAGAGTAGGGAGACTTGTTTATTTCATCTGTTCGTTGTCTGTACGTCTACCAATTAAAATGCTGTATAGTTTACTGTTTGATCTCAGAAGTTGTCATGTTTTTCCAAGCCAGTGGAAGATTTCATCATTGTAATGGAACCGACTTTGATCATTTAGTCTTTGCACGGCATCAAAGTCTTGCTCACACAAGGACAAAACACACACACACACACACACATGCACACACATTCACACACTGCTTGTTGCATTAATAGTGAGCATGTTATATAGGTAGACTGTCAGTGATAAAGCTATTGACATCGCTTTGATCACAGGCATTGCCTCTCTCCGAAGAAAACATGGGAGAGGATTAAGATGCCCGTCTTTGCTGGAAACTAATTAGCAGAGACAAATACGTGTGTTATGATCTTGTGTGTGTCTGTGTGTACTGTGCAGCACAAGCCTGATGTTTGTATTTGTAAAACAAATGGTATAGTGCACAAGAAAGCTCAATGTTTTTAGTCTTTGTTTCGCACTCTGACATTTTAGCTGTTGATTTTTCTAATGGCGTCTTTAATTGTCTGTCTGGCTGATTGCATCATTTACTTATAAAAGACAAAAATACAAAACTTGAAGGCAATTAGCAGCTCATGTCACAGTCACAGCAAGCTGAGAGATTTTTGTTTCTACCTTCTTTTCATAGCAGGTTTCTTTTTGACTGGAGCCATCTGTTTTAGTACTGACACACGAAAACCACCATTGAGTTTTTGGTCTGTAACTCAACTTTGTTTTGTGTTTTTTGTTTGACAGACGGTCAGAGGAGGAAGTAGACATGGACAAGGTGACCGCTGCCATGGTGCTGACAAGTCTCTCCACCAGTCCTCTGGTCAGGAGTCCACCTGTCAAAGTCAGCGGTGAGTAAAAAAATAGATGAAGTGACAACCCTGTGACACCAAGAGGCCCCTAAAGTCTAGCTTAAACTGCTTTTCAAGTGTCTAACAACTGAATTCTGACGTATTGAAAAGTGACGTAGGATAGTATGGCAGGAAATAATGGGAGGAATTTGATTGTAATGCTGAAAATTGGGCGTATCCAGACTGAATGTTAGATGACTCATTGGCGGTCTTTGCTGATGGGATCCCGGAACCCCTCATCTTTCCAAATGGCTTTTTTTTTTTTTTTTTTATGTCTTAAAGGAAATTTGAATTTTACTTCAAAAATACAAAGAAAATGAATTTTTTCATATATTATTGAATAGGTGAATAATGTCACCAAGGATTTGAACTAAAAGGGTTAAAAAGTCTTTTTTTCATCTCAGCTTGAGTTAAATATAAATTGATTTATAATAAATGAAAGGTTAACAGAAAAAAAGCAGCTCAGCCTAAGCCTTGATGTGTATGTTCCGCTACTTCTCATTTCCTCCCAGCTGTTATCGTATGAATGCATGTGGAAGCTTAGTTGGATAAATTACAGCCACCTGCAGTGCTCGGGGATTCTCTCATCAATGAGCAGAATTCTGCAAATCCACAGAAAAGCACGATGAATCTGGATCTCTGCCGCTCCACGCAGTGGCGGAAATCCAAAGTGCCCAATGACTGCCATCACCCGCTTCTGCTTAGATAGTCGAGCGACCATTCAGCTGAGCAGACATGCAGGCAACTCTCCAACCACTGTGAACATGTTATCACTGTCACTCACACACACCAAGTCAAATGTTAAATCACATACATCATCCACACATGCACAAACCGGGTTTTAAATACCAACCCAGCAGTTTTGTCTTCATGTACACATGTTAATGACACACCCACGTACACTCAGTGGGCTTTAACATCAGCACACATTCCTGCTTCATGCAGTCTAGCCTGAGTCACATGAGAGTTCGAAGACTAGAGAATCCCATGAGACTGTGCAAAACAAAAGATATGAACGGTAGATGATGGTGAGAGACATATGATCCTTTGATCAGATTTAAATTGTGAAGAACTACATGTGATGTCTGTCAATTTAAAGGATAATTTTGCACGTTGCGGAAGTCACAGTTTGTCATTTAAATCAAAGAGCGTGACAACAGTTCATGGCATAATTGGGAACGGATCAAAAGATCCTATTTCTTATGCCTCTGACTGCCGTTCTCGTCAAGACTTTCTTTAGCATTTAAGTGTGAATCTTGAAATCACTCCTTGTGAAAAATTTGCTTTTTGGTACCACAAAAGCAAATGTATATCAGAGCAGATTCTTGTTGCCGGTGAGCCACTTTGTCTTGTGTGTACCAAAACACACACACACACACACACACACACACACACACACACACACACACACACACACACACACCTGCACCTGCACCTAGAATCAGCCTCTCTAAACCAAACTGGGTCTGTTCTTAAGTCTCTATCACACGCGAAAAAACATGTTGTCAAAAGTACTCTGAAGTTTCCCCAAGCCCACATCTTCACAAAGTGAAATTTCTTTTGTAGCTGATATTTACAAGAAACATTTCTTAGATCTAAAGAAACAAGGAAGACCTTGGAATGGTCTCTGCGGGATCCCAGTACAGGAGTGTAACCTTTATTTTCTTGTGTCACAGTCAACAGAAGCTCCAGGAGCCTCTTTTTGTGTGAAGTGCAAATAAAGCTGTCTGAACTTAATTGAATGTCTGGATCTCCCATCATGAACAGAGGAAACACCTTCATGTATTGCTGCTCTTGAATTATTTACAAATATGACTCAAGAAGTCGGATTTATTGTTAGTTTGACACTCTCTCTCTCTCTCTCTCTCCACCCCCTCACTTCTTTCTTCTCAGAGGGTCTGAGTGGATCGTGGAAGGACAACGGCTCAGCTGGTCCCTTCACGCCCTCTAGCAACAGCTCCTCAGGAGGCTACTGGAGCTGGTCTGCCCCCAGTGACCAGTCCAACCCTTCCACACCTTCCCCACCACTCTCCGCAGACAGCTTCAAGCCTTTCCGTGTGCCCAGCCTTGGTGGCGTGGGGCCTGGTCCTGCAGGGCCTGAAGACCCCTGCCTGGATGAGCAGGATGGCAGCAGCCTGCTTTTCGATGAGCCCATCCCTCGCAAGCGCAAGGTGAGTCCTGCTGGCACCTGTCATTATAAAAGCGAGTCCATCTTTGAAGGCAACATTAACATAAATTTTAAAAAATCATTTAATGATACAATTCCAGGCTGGCACTCTAATCTGATGTTTATGTCAGCAATGACCTTCTAAATATTTGTCTCCATTTTGAACCAAGGCTAAACCTCCTCGTGTAAATGAAAAAGGAACCATCCCTGAGGGGTCAGTGGTGGAGCGTAGCTCTGTCCCCTTCTTCCCTCCACCCGACTGGGCTTTAGTTTAGTCATTCAACTTTTTCTGGTAGAATAGAATGAGGATCAGTTCTAAGCCATTTAATCAACATTCATACAATAAATGAGTTTAAAGGAGGATGAAAGGAATGACCAATGGTAGGCGTATGTTCAGGAAAGACTTTGTCACAATGATAACACAAAATGGTGACGTGCGCTCCAATTGTAACACCAGCTTCTTTGACAAAAATATTGATTTTGGCACTAGTGTATCTTGTGCAAGGAAAAATATGAATATATATTGCAATATTGGTATTTTGTCCCATCTCTAACATTCAGTGCTGTTCTCCTTTATTGGAATAAGCAGGATGCATGAGACTGTTTGATGGACAGTGAGCTTTTATTGGATGCTTTCTTCCTCATTTCTGTCTTCTTCTCATTGTGCTGCTTTGCTGTTATGTGAATGAAGACTTATTTTTTAGTTTTAGTTTTATGACAAAATGAAAACAACCTCTGCGTGGTGTAACTGGGTTTCTCAGGAACAAAAACGATTGCTGTCATGACCACGTGAGACCTCGACAGTTTAAGGACATCACTGTTAGGGGTTTCTTGTTTTAACTGCGTGGGCTTGTGACGGAGTCGCATATTTCTAAGAAAACGGCTTCAGATCCTCTGATAGCTGTGAGATCTCAATAAAAACAGGGTCAGAGCAGGGACAGCGTCATTGGCGATTCTGTCAGATCTCCACAAGCTGCAGCAGCTTCCCTCCACCACCCACTGATATTAAGAGGTAATGGATGCTGTGCAAATTCCTACTGACTGATAAGACAGAGATAGAGATGGGACAAGAAAAGAACACAGAACCTTTTGCCCCTGACGTGGTTTTGTCTTTGTTACCCAGGTGTTGTGAGCACAACACTTAAACTCACTCATCATTTTAGCCCTTCTCATTTCTGCACAGCGCTGACAGCTCATCACATCCTCAGCTCAGTGTCACTCTCATTATTTTCTCAGATGTATATTGCTTTGCTCTCTCCCTCCATCCCTTCATCCTTATCAGTGGTCCTTATTGCTAGTTTTTACTGTCAGTATCATCCATCCTTCTCCCCATTCAGTCTCCCCTTTTCTTCCCCACCTCCTCTCTTCCTTTGTCTCCACTGGCTCTGGAGGTGTGTGTGTGTGTGTCTGTGTGTGTCTTCCCCAGACATTTGCCCTTCATAATTACTTCGCAGTCTTCAAATGCAGCCGCTCAGCAACGTCAATAATGATCTAATACTTGCTACAGCAAACATAAAGATCATGCCTGCTCTCCCAATCGATATGAAAAACTCAGATGAGCTCCATATTATTGTATTTATTGAGGACTTATCACAGTGAAGGGCATGGGAACGAAGAGAGAAAGACATCTAGATGTTAGGTAGAGAGAAGTATAATCAAGAATTAAAGGGGAAGTAACAGGAATCACCGGAGAAAGAGACGGAGCGTCGATGGAGAGGAAAAAAAACTCTCAATATAGCGCATGTAAATAAACACTCACACACACTATTAGAGCAACGTAAAGGTTTCACAGGAAATTATCTACACTCTTGGTCTGTGCTCTCATTTCTATCTTGGCAAGACAACACCATTTGGAGCCCCCCATTTAATTAATAGTGAAAGCCTTCTTTAAAAAGACACACACACACACTCACACTCAGCCACACACTCAGCAAGCTTTTGTTAGCCAAAGAAAAAAACAATGCACGGGGGACAGATTATTGTTGTGCATTTCTGAAAAGGGGGGGGGACATGTCAAAATTAAATCAGTGCCCTCAACAATAGTTTGATAGACGGGCCTATAAGACCATTTATAGCTGCTCCAAGTGGGGGAGCGGGAGGGCAGAGAGAACGCTCACAGGGATTTCCACTCCATGATAAACAACACAGTCTCGCTAGGAGGCCGGCGGGGTAATTACAGTATTTCAGACAAAAGATGTTGGAGCTTTGCCACCTCACGACTAGAAAAAAATTGTTATTTGGCCTCTCTCTGCTCCTCCATCAAAGTGTTCATGAAAATGTCTTTACAATAATTTTGGGTTCCAATTTTGCATGTTCAGCTTTTGGAGGATGCAGAAATAAGCAATGCTGATCCTCCTGGTCCTTCGTCTCAAGTTGAATGCCTGAAATAAAGTCAAAGTTGAAATCATGCAGACCCTCCCAGACTCTTGTGTACTTGCAGTCATAGATGGTATAACAAACATTAGTCTTAAGGTACTGTGGTGTTGTTTAGAGAGTTACAAAAAGTCTCAGTGAAAAGACAAAAAAGGAAATTTAGTTTATATTTTCCTTGAACCTTGATTTCAAACAAAACGTTAAAGGAGTCTTGTGATTATAAAGGCACATTGGGTTTGACGTTGCTTATTGCCAAATTCATATCCATGAAACAAGGACAAAAAAACAAACAAACAATTAGCTAATCTTTCTTTGGCCTCAGACCAGTCAGCCTTGGAGTGGCGTGATCCTGTCTGCTGGCGACTGTAGCAGCTGTCATGTTTGTTCTACACAGAACTCCATGAAGGTGATGTTCAAGTGCCTGTGGAAGAACTGCGGCAAAGTGCTGAGTACTGCTGCTGGCATCCAGAGACACATTCGCACCATCCACCTGGGGTAAGACGCCAATGCAACACACACACACACACACACCTCACTCACTCTAAACAATATGGTTGTCAAAACACCAAATTAATGGCTGATGGTTAATCATGGCTCTAACATGCTCAGGCTAGAGTTGAGAGAAAATGAGTGAGGCGGAGAACAATCATATCAGATGTATCGCACATTTATACTGACATTCAATTAGCCTGAAGTCACTGATTCACTGCCCATGATAGCATTTTGTTGGCTGAAGGAATGACGTCAATTTTGAACCAGGTCAGAGGCCACGTGTGACTGCGTTCCAACATTTTTGCAGTTCATTCCACACTTTTAATATTCCCAAACAAACTCATTACTGGTGATAAAGTGAAAAAAACTCAAGACAATGCAGGAGAGAATAAAGGTTCTTAGGGCAAGATTGCAGGGCAACAGTAGGTGTTGGGCATTGTCTGAAAGCTGAGATCAGCAATGTCTCTCGTCATAATTCTGTAATAAATGTGTTTTTTTGGTCACCACCGGTTAAAATTGTGAATGTTTCATGCATACGTGTAAGACACATGATGAAAGAGGTATATTATGGCCATTCCCATGTGCGTTTGTGTCTCATCAGGTGTTGCAACAGTTGATTTTTTTTTACATTGTTTTAACCACTTGAGAACTCGTACAAATGGTCAAAATCTTTCCAAGATACACAAGACGGCAAGACCTTTATAATGGAAGCCCCACAGCATACCTTGATTTGGTATCAAATAGTTTGGACACATGGAGATTTTTTTTTTGTCCACCACAGCTGTAAAGTGCCGGAAAAGCCTGAAACTCTTCCTTGAAGACTCATAAAAGTGCTTGATTTTGATGGAAGAAAGCCTGACTCCAGATATCATAACAAACACCAACAGGTGATTCTGGACTGGCTGTGCTCTTCATCACAATCATCTTAAAGCCAAAGATGGAATACCTTTTGGAAGAATCGTGATCATCCCACCAGTAGAGACCCAGAGTCTTATAAAATCAGTGCTGGAAAGCACAGATGCTGTTCTGGCAGCTCTTGGTGGCCCAAAAACTTCAGAAGAAATCTCATGTTGCTTTTTCCTTTAATTTGTGACCCACTTGTCCTTCTCCTCCCTCCCTCCCTCCCTCCTTCACCCCTCACTGTCTGCATCCTCTATGTTTCCAGGCGGAACTGTGACTCAGACTGCAGTGACGGTGAGGAGGATTTCTACTACACAGAGATCAAGCTCAACACGGACTCAGTGGCAGACGGGCTGAGCAGCCTGTCCCCTGTGTCGCCCTCCGTCCTCTCTCCCCCTCCTCCTCCACCTTGTCCTCTCCCCCCTCTCAGCCAGCTGTCGGACTCCCACAGACCTCCGCCGTCCTCCGACACCAAGGAGCCTCATGCTGGCAGCACCACCCCGCTTAGCCGCTCTGCGCCCAGCGCACTCTACCTCATCCACACGGACCACGCCTACCAGGTCAGCACCTCATGTCTCATTACACACTGTTCCTCTGCCTCGAGGTCATTCTGCTTTTACTGTGTTTACTAGAAACAAATGATGTCACAACAGTGATATCACTGCAGCAGACCATTTCATTGCTGGTGGATGATGCCAAAGATTCTAAATACCATATATAATCAAAATCTCCACCTCTGCTGTTATGTTATCCTGTCTGAGCTTCATTAACAATCTAATGAAAGAATTGTCCTTCCTGTAATTCTGCATTTAAAGTAGAGATTGTCAGGGCTGTAGCCCCCTGGTGGGGTATGATGGTACTGCTGGTGGCCTTGGAGAGGTCATTTACAATATACAAATACATGACAATTATCCAGACATAACAATTGTTATGCGCAGCTCGTTCAAGGCCATGATCAAGAAGGGAGGACCACACAGTAGCTGTTTAAATAAACGAGTAATCACACAATTGTAATTACTTTTTCACATTTGTTTCTTTACAAATTAGAGCTGAATGGATTATTCATTTGCAGTGTGTTGCCACATTCAACATAGAAATGGTCTGTTTATGAAGAAAAAATGTTTGAACATTCTTCCTCTTAGTCTTGTGTGTTTGATCAGAGTTGTGATTAAAGTTTAGAGTCGGCAAAAGTAAATAAATGATGTAAAAATTGTAATGAGCCAATAGCAGAAGCAAAAGTTCTTCCACATACATGCTTCATTCAGATAGGAAGTGACAATCATTTTGACCTTTGACCTTTGCCTCCAGGCTACGGCTCCTGTGTCCATCCCGTCTAGCAGCAGTAACTCGGCTGGCTCAGCTTCCACCAGCTTCACGCCCACCAACAGCTCCAGCTTTAGCATCTCCTGGCAGTCACCGCCTGTCACTTTCACTGGGAACACGGTGAGGACACACTTATGCGTGTGCACACACACACACACACATGCAAGCACACACAAGAACAAGCACTGGTCTGTTATTAAGGTCAGATGTGTCTGTCCCTTCTCAGATGTCTCCTAGTAAAAGTCTGGGCTTTAGTGACCAGCGCTCCCAGACCATTGCCGTCCTTTCATCCCCACCCAGAGCCACCACCGCCCTCAGGTACTGGACCTTCATTGATCACTGCTTCTTAGCTGACACTTCACCAGAGCTGCCTCAGGGTCTTAAAGGCCTTTAGAGTATTGAATTTTGTTAAAAAGGTCTTAAGTTTTCTTGTCCATTAATAGGAGTAAATAAATACCATAAGTAGTAGATAAACAGTACTTGTGTGGTCAGTGTGTGTGAGCTCCGGTGAGCTGGGCATGATGGGGCCCCACTGAGACTATGTGTGCCACAGCGCACTAGCAGCAGGGGCCAGTGGCCCGGTTCTACTCGAAGGACTCATTAGATCATGTGAGATAAGAGCTTTATTCCTGAAAGGAATAGCTGGATTACATGAAGAGGGAGTTTGGTGCCCCCCATCCATTTGCCCAGCATGAAACTGAAGACAGATCGAATTGATTGTTGGGGGCATGGGGTTTCCCCCTGATGGACCAACTAGTGGTAGCAAGGAGAAACCAGGGGTAACAGACCCATCACAACAGACTGGGATCAGAAGGCAGTGGTGGAGATGAACACGTGAGTGGCTACGCTCCCCGAGTTCTCCTGCTAGAATGTTTGCTTATGCTACCGTGTCTGTGCAGCACAGAATAAAGCTCAGCAGCTCTTGGGAGCAATCATACTCCCAATAGTGCGGTTGGAAAAATGTGTGATGTGATAAAAACTCTGGGGCGAACCATTTTCTATGTTAATATTCTCTATATTTTCTCTTTTGCAGTCGAAAGGTGCGTGGTGAAGGGAAAAAGTGCCGCAAGGTATACGGGATGGAGAACCGTGACATGTGGTGCACTGCCTGCCGCTGGAAAAAGGCCTGCCAGAGATTCACCGATTGAGTGTAACCGGCCAACGCAAAGGCACGCCACGCCATCAGGCACCTGCTGCCTGTCGCCAGAGAAAAGGGGGGAGGGGCATCGTTTTGCATGCATTTGGTTTTCTTCAGCTCAAAATCGCAACTGTCTGTCAAGCCTCAGCTCCACCCCCGCAGCTTCACTGAACCATTCCAGCTGTGGAAGGAACCAAAGGATGACGGCGTCACCTTTTACATTGCCCTCCAGGATTCCCAGTACGCCCTCACCATTCCCACATTAGGGAATTCCCAGTGCAGCTAAACAGTGTAAAAAAATAGAATATCTGGTCTATCTTGGTTTCAGTGTTGCAACTTTCTATGTTTTGTAAAGCTCTGCTTTTTAAAAGTCAGATAAGAAGGGGTCCACCAGAAGATCTTGTGTTTCGTCGGAAGACTTTTTTTTTCCAATCCAAAAGAAGAATGGACCTCTTTGAAGTTTTTGAAGACAGGAAAGTTGTTCTTCCTTCAAACTCTTCATCTCTTGTTTTATTCCTGGACTTATGGAGGTGACATCTGACCTCTCAGCCTCTCCTGGTTCCTACCTTCACCACCCCAGAGGGAGTTTACGGCCGAGCCGGGAGGGGCTGGGTGACAGGAAGAGAGAACAGGAGGAAGGTGAATGATCAATGCAAAAAAAAAAGAAAGAAAGAAAAAAAAAGAATCCAATTTACAGCCAGGGAGAGCAGATGGACCACGCCACATCAAACAGACCCACTTTTTATCCATTTAATTTGTTCTTTGTTTTATCAGATGCGATTCTAGAGAAAGCAAAAACCAGCAGCTATTTTCTACAGCTTCTTTCTTTCATGACACATGACAACTTTGCAACCAAAAACTCCTTTATCTTCTTGAAGTTTTTGGATTTTGTTAAGGTGCCATGTTGTTGATGTTTGCTTTCTCTCTCTTTTTTTTTTGGGGGGGGGGGGGGGAATTGAGACTGTTTACGTACCACCTGCTGCAGCGCGTGTGTTAAGACCTGCCTGACAGCACTGGAAGCTAGAAGCCAGCAGTGTGCGAGGCCGTAAGAGAGAAGCATCTTACACCAGAGACAGATCGCCCTCTTCATCCTCCTCCTCCTCCTCATCGACATCTTCCTAAAGGGAGCAAAAAAAAACAAACGCCATGTTACACACGGCGGTGAGGTGTATTTGATGACCAACTAACCAAAGGAGGAGGGCTCAAAACCAAAAGTGAGGCACTTGCACTGTATGTGCGTATCTGAGCACTTGGTACATTGGTGGTTACTTCTAGAGAGAGTTGCTCTTTTCATTCCTTCACCTTAACTGGTCCATAATAGAGTTTGGGATTGGGAAAAAGTTAAAAGCACTTGATGAGGTCACTTCTTTGTTGTTCAATATGCATCATTCATTTGGCAACTTGCAAGCAAAGCTTTGGCTCTGGTGGTAAAAGAATAATGCAGTTATCTGATTTGTGTGTGGCTGGAAGCGCGGGATAAAAAAAATCACTAATCGTTTACAGATTTTAGTTTTGTGGTGACCAGCTGCAGGCTTGCTTCATTACGCTGTACTGAATTGAAGACAAATGTTTCCTCCAACAGGCCTTTTTGTCTCTCTGTTCCAGCATTTACTCTCTGAATTATATGAAATGTGTTTAAATGCACACCGAAATCTTTCTGTTACTCTGACAGGATCGTTTAAACCAGAAAAATCCCAAACCAACACCAGCGATTAAACTCACACAGTCGCCTATTTACTTCACAGCGGTCGCTCTGTCATGTTTGTTTCTTTTATCCTCTTGTCTGTTCACCTACGTGTGGTTGTGTTTTCTCTGAGCTCCATGTTTATGACCCCCGTCGTTACATTTGCCAGCGTATGAGCGAGTCAGGTCCGATAGCGTGCAAGAAAATAATGTAAGTTTCAGCCATTCTTGCTACTATTGTTTTGAACATAGGGGTAGCCTTAAAGTCACTTTCTTGAAAATAATCGTCGTGCTTCTTCCCTTCATTATGTTGATATTTCATTAAAAGATATTTAGATTATCTCAAAAATGATTAGCCATTGTATTATGTGAGCATATTGTTGAAGAAAAGAAAACAAATCTATATATGCGCGAAGAAAGAAGACGTTGGGGTTTAAATTCAAAGCAAAAAAGACATTGATTTGACTTTCTGTTTGTTTCTTATAAATATATATACTGTATTTTGTTTTCATGTTCTGCTGAAGGACATTTTTGTGGCTATTGTAATGTGGAGGGAGGGAGCCCAGGCGTGTTGCTCACTCCAAGCCTAGCTTGATAAGCTATTTCCAGTGCGCCGCACACTCCTGCCTGGAGCTCCTTCACGTCTCCGCCGCCACCGCTGCTGCTGCTGCTGCTGCTGCTGTTGATCCAATACCAAGTTGATTAATACCTTGATCTAATTTCCAATTCTTCTCTCCCATTGTCACACTGGCCCACTTGCTATTAGTTTGATTGACGTCTTTGGGTGTTTGCACCTGTGTGTGCACTCGAAGGTTTTACATGTGAACGTGAAGGAGCCCCAGGCAAAGAATGCAAGCCGCCACTGAAGCATGGTGCTCTGCCGCCCCCCCCTCCAGGCGTTACTCACTTCTCCCAAGGAGGTCTCCACCTTTATCAAACAGCCTGTGGCGTTTTCCTGTCAGTGTATGCAGGTCAAGTCCCCCGCTAAGCCCCCAACAAGCCAAGCCAACACTTTGTGATTCACAGATGTTTGTGTTGGTTCAGATCATATGGGCTGGTTGCGTTCCTGTATTTCCACTGCCTTTTGTTCACCATCATGCATCGTGTTTGTGTTTGGGTCTTCCCCTCCGTCGGCATGTGGAAAAGTCAGGGTACGTCCAGGAAACAAGTCCCAAGTTGAGGTCAGTCAGAGGTTCTGGCAACACTGGATCTTTAAAGTTCAGGCAGCTAATTTCAGATTCTAGGCCAGTGTTGTGTCCCTCATATGACACAGAAATTCAACCAGGAAAGTCTCACAGCACATTTTGCTGCCATATTTCTGAAACATCTCTTTTCAGACAACGCTAAGCAACTCTGGGATTTGTTTATGGACCAGCTTGACCCTCATTGTCGTACTGACACCATCTTGGTTCCATTCAACGCCAGTGGCTCAAAGATGCTTTGAGAGGAACTCCGCCCGGGTCTGTCGTTGAGTACTCTACACACTTGCACTGGTGCTGCACCCTCCGCAGCGGAGAAACTGAGGTGCTATTCCCCATGTGTCCTCTGGTCTATCATCTCCTTCCTGTACACAATGTGATGCTGTAGAACATGAAAATAAAAACACCCTGCCTCAAGTCTACCAAGTGTCCAGACAGAAGTTAGTCGCCCTCTCGCTTCTGCTTCAGTCTGAACAGTCTTTTTTTTTTTTTTTTTACTAACCCCTTATTCGTTAAGTCATAATAACACAGATTAATGTCACCGTGTTGGACAGTCGTGCAAAATCCGCCAAATATGAGTTTTATACGGGGCTGGCCAAGGCTATAAAAAAACGACAGAAACTGGAGCTTAAAATATTTCGCTCAGCCCACGGTGATGGAAAAGTCATCTGAACAGGTGGAAAACTGTCGAATCTGGAAACGTCGGGGCCAGTAGATTTGAAAAAGGCTCCAATCAATGAGATGCTCATTAAAATAAAAATATCAAAATGGTACCAGGGATAGTAAATACAAAGGAAGGGAGCACCCAGATACCAGTGCCATCCTGGACACCCCTCTGGCTCCACCCCCACGCAGCATGAAATAACAGTATTCCAAAATAATACTCGTGTCATTTTTTTTTTTTCATCGAGGAATCATTGTGCAAGTCGATTCAGCGTCATGATGTTGAGCTGTCTGTTC
Organism: Aulostomus chinensis; assembly: GCF_037954235.1. NCBI lineage: Eukaryota > Metazoa > Chordata > Actinopteri > Syngnathiformes > Aulostomidae > Aulostomus > Aulostomus chinensis. The sequence continues at coordinate 7,006,739 of NC_141341.1, read as the reverse complement.
TCACTGGGCTTCATCTGCAGATAAAGTTTATTCAGTTATCCGGGAAGATGACCAGTCTGTCCATGAACGGAGCAAACGCAACCTGTTGATGGGGAAATGGGGAGAAAACTCTAGAGAAGGCAGACATGGCTGATGCAATTTCATTTAATTGTGCACCTCCGAATTTAAGAACTTAAAATTCTCTCGACTACAAAAAGATTTTACAAAAAAAACAACTTGTCTTGTTTTGCCCATAAAAAATGAACTTTAGTTGACTTCATCTGGAACCAGCACTCATCATTTTACATTCCAATTGACACCTTTAAGATTCCGAGCGTGCCAACGTGACAGCTTCCCCCTGATCTTACTGATTGTAGAGCAGAGAAGAAGCTCTCTGTGTGTAAGCCCTGGCCAGAGCGAGCAGCCAGTAGGCACATGTATGCACACAGCAGAATTAAAACTATCAAAGAGCCACAATAGGCTTTCTTGTTGCTCCAGTGTGATATGAATACTTATGAGGACTTGTTTTTTTCCCGATGGAGGAGCGGCAGCTGGTCAGGCTTTTGTTCTCCGGTGTGTTTAGCCACTCCGCTGCTGCCTATTAAAGGGCTGAGGAGCGCTCAGCTGTGATTTATAAGATGAATTAAACAAGATAGCGTTATTCTGCTTACGGAAGGTATAAAAATCAAACTGTGTGAGTTATGAGTGACCCTTGGTGTCCTCACGCACACACACATACACACACATATATGTTCGTGTGTGGATGTCCAGCTTATCTACAGGGCAGTTATGGCTTAAACAGCGGTTCATGTGTTGACAGTTTTATAAGCGTGCCTGCTTTATGTCCCAGAATCCTTCTTGAGATCAATATTTCATACATGACAAGACTTGTTTGTGACAAGAAGCTGACACTTATTATACCTTATATCATCCAGCTCAATATTTGCTACAGTATATATCCAAAAATAAGCTGCAGTACAGTATATCTAAGCTACAGTATCGGTGTGTATCAGTATATTGATGTGATTCTCCCTAAAGTCGTGATTTTTGACCTCCAGAAGTACAAAGTCACTCTTGAGTCAAGCGGTGGTCTCAGCTCTGTGTTGGCAGATTAGCAGGTGATAAAACCTGTATGATACCCACAGGGTTGTTATCGGCCTATCCCACACACACACACACACACACACACACACACACACACACACACACACACACACACACACACACACACACTCCTGCTGTACCACCCAGCAGTGCAGCAGGCGGTGTCCTGTATGTGAGTACATGTATGTGAAAATAAGCTATCTATTGAACTTGTGTGCACAGGTCAGTACACCTGAGTAGTCATAGCGTTGCCTTGCATGATCCTAAGTATAGACTGGGTAGCCCCGTGTCCACCAAGTGTCACATCCCGCGACATGTAGGGCTAGTTTCCATGGCAACTGCACTGACAGGCATCTCTGCTCTTATCTGCCTCCAGTGCCGGGGTGGGGTGGTGTCAATAAAAAGAGCCCGGGTCCTCCATCCTTCATTCATTCAGGAATGAGGAGGAGGAGGGTGGAGACGTGGGTGGAATGCTTCAGTTTTTTGTTTTTTTTGGGGGGTGGGTGGGTGGGTTCCCCTCCTGACATATGGATGCTGAGGACGACCATGCTTGTAATTAGTTTTAATGCCCCAATCTAAAGATAATGAGTTAATTATTGCGACGTCTGGAGATAACAAACCTGTTTTCTTGAGATAATGACAAGGTAATTTACTTGTTATCATGAGAAAAGTGACTTTTTCTTCAAGAGGTTTAACTTGCAAGCTCAAGATCACCAACTCTTTTTATTTGTTAAGATCACGAGTTCATTATTCGTTGTCTCGAGATAACGAAGCTTGTTATCTCCTGATGACTGCTTAACTTTTTGTCACGAAAGCTGAGATAACGGGATAATTAATAAATTATCTAAAGAAAACGGGATGTTCCCTCAAAACGTGGTATTGATGGCGTTTAGAAAATTGGCTTTTATTCTTTGACGTGAGATGAATTAACCTGTTATCAGAAGAAAACAAATGTAATTACCTCAGAATAACACAATAATTAACTCCTGATCTCGAGATCATGGCGTTTAAAACAGTCAGGCGGGACCGTTCTGGGCCTCCACGCTGACCGGAGCTGCTTCACTCTGATTATCTTTGAAGGAATACAGGATTCCTGAATGTGCCTTGATGAGTTTGAGTTTCTAGCGTGGACCTCTCCAGTCACCACGGAAACTCAGTGAGGGGGTGTGTTGCTGCAATATGCAACGATGATGGAATGTCTCTGGTGCTGGCTAGTCTGAGTTCTGCTTTGTATACCTATAATTCAAAGATTTGTGATACCAGGAACTGTTCTGTGAGTTCACGAGCCCTTTTGGCCCGCGTTGGTTCCAGAAAGATGATGCAGTGAGGAACTTTCAAGAGCAACTTTTCTACTCTTTGCTGTAAACTATTTTTCGATCCAATCTTATGATGATACTGTGTTTCAATCTGTGTTTTTTTTCCCCTTCCTTTTATTTGTTTTCCCAAACACGACTCCTTTCTCCCTTTTGTATAAGGGCTTGTAGATAAAGGTATGTCAGTGTTGTGGTGCAATCTGTTTGGGAAGTCATGGAAGCCTCACTTAACAAGCAACATGTCCCAACAGTCAATGAGATGATCCATTTTTGTAGTTCGGAGCAGGAAAAGCCCTCATTTGCTTTCTGTCGGAAGGTGGATGAACAACAGGAGTTCTATTATTAGATGGGATCAGTCAGAATATGAAACGTTACGTTCGTTATTTCAGGGCCAACACACAGCTCCTTGAACATGAATATGCAACACAGAGAGTGGCGACACCCCCCCCCCCCCCCCCCATCAACTGGATCATCTCATTGACTGTTTTAATCTACAATCATGACCTCAAGAACTCAATGACTGTCACACTGGATTTTTACACTCTTTTTTCAAACAGTGTATATACTATATGCTCTGGTGTAACTGTATTTTTTAATACTTGCATGTGCATGCAAAAAAAAAAAAAAAAAAAAGGATATTATGGACTTTATATAAATGTGCTCTATTTGTGCCGTGTTGTCCATGGTTGGGGTCGAGAGTAGCCTCAGGTTGTCTTAAAGGAACACGCCAACTTCTGGGGAAGTTAATTGTTGATCCTCCACAGGCCCAGGCGAGAATATAGGAACCATTCTCTGCTCTACCAGAATGCTCAGAGGATAAACTACAGATTTGCTGTGTGGGCCAGAGCGAGGAACGCTAACAGTTACCATTTACCCTCATTCATTGTGCTAAGCTAACTAGCGGTAAGCTGGTCTCTGCGGGTGTTACATCTCCAGTGCTCACACAGGGGGGAGAAGCTGTCTATCTTCTTGTCTGGCTCTGGCGAGGATGGCAAAAAAAAGCTCATTTTTAAGTTTATTACAGCACAGCTCATGGGGGGGGGGGGGTCCATTTCACAGTAAATGCCAGAAAAAACATACCATAAAAAGCAATGATCCAACATTTGCAGACAGGCTAGAATGCCATGATTAAATTTAAGACAATAATTAAGTCAAGTTCTGAAATCTGTTCAAGTCATTTGCAAAGAGCCGTGATACCAGGACTAATTTGTCCTGTTGTGGGTGTTTGGCAGTCCTGGGAGCGTCTGGATCAATGGAGGATTCACTTCATCCTGCAACTCTGTGGGAGTGTCGTGCCATTGGGCGCAGCGAATGAGTGTTATGTCATCGTTGCTCTTCCTCCATCTGCATCCCGGCCCCTTTGAATTAATAAAATTATAATTATATATCTGCACAAGTTGGCAGTGGCTGCTCTCCACCCTGACTTGGCCGGTACAGTCTCGTTTTATATCCCAAAGCCTCTAAATGTAAACGTTTGATAAGTGTTTCCAGACTGTAAACTAAACTGTAGATGAACACGTTGTCCTTCTCCAGAAACGTTCATGGACGGTGCAGTAGGTCACCCAGAGGGGAAGTAAAACTCCTCCTCGACTCTGACAGGGATTACAGTTGTAGAGGCGTCGGCGTAGAACCACGTTTCATGAACAGGCTCAGTTCAGCTGCTGGTTCAAAAGTTTCACGTGAAACATCCAGAAGTAGTTTTGGGAATTTTGTTTTCCTGCTGAGAATGAGTTGAGAAGCTTGATAGCCTTGATGCGTATGTATGGTAAATGGGATGCGAGTGCTAACAGTTGGTTAGCTTAGCATAAACAGGAGGAACCCGTGTGTCTGGCTCTGTCCATCGCAAATTCCTTGCGCATATTTACAGAAACTGAAAAAAAAAAAAAAGAAGAAACAATATGATCATTTCCATCCACCACTGTCGATCCTCTTTCTGTCGCTTCATATCTTGTATTGAACTGTGTTAGCTGTTGTGAGGTCAGAACGCCAAACTCGATTGGATGTTAGTTTCTTACGAACAACCCACTTTTTAAATTTTGTTTCTGAGCACATCAGTCATTTCAACTTCATTTTTTAACCCAAATATTTTGACACAGTCATGTCAACTTCTGCTTCAGATCAAATCAATGCAGGTTCTTTTACGTTTGCTTTCAGAAATGTTTGCAACATACGAACATGTGAAATATGTTCCTATCTCCTTAGTAGCACGTGAACTTTTTGTTTTTTTCTTCTTTGCTGTTTCCATCGTGTTTATTCAAATGTGACACCTCAAACTTCACATGCGTGTGTTACAATTACTAGTAACTTCCTTTAGCATTGGCTACATGGCCGTTACTCAGCTGAGAAACTGTTCAGCAGTTTACTCTTGTAAGATGATGAAATGTTACTCTTACACTAAGATTATTTTTCCAGACTAAACTAACCACATGAAGCATGATCATTAGCAGATAGTATGATTTTGTATCCTTGGACAGTTTTTAGCCTTAGTGCTAAGCTAAGCTAAGCTAAGCTCAGCTAAGCAGCTTCCAGGTGTAGCTGCACATCTAACTGCAAGAAATAAGCGTGTGTTTATCATTCTTGCAGGGAAGAGCAAACTGTTTCCCAACTGTGTCCCATCACTTTTTTTTTTTAATCAACCACTGAGTCTGCGTCATTTATTCATTTCTGAAGAGAACGTTCGGATGTGAACGTACACGTTAACTGCAATTGTTTGTCACCGATGTTTTATTTTTTTTCTACCTTTGTGGGCAGGGCCTCTTTCATTGCGCTCATGCATAAGCTGATATAACCATACCCCCCCCCCCCCCCCCCCCCCATGTCATCAGGGTGACATGTGCCCATGCTGCTCAACATATGTCCCTGTGGTTTCAGGTCTCGTCCTGTGACGATGTGAAGAACTCGCTGGTGGATGAGACTCACCCAAGGAGTTCTTAGCATCAGTGTGTGTGTGTGTGTGTGTGTCGCTGTGTGTGCCTCTGTGTGTGTGCGCATATCCAATGGCCGCCCGAGGTATGCCCCATCTGCTCAATGTAGCATTTACACTCCTCTTGTATTTCTGTGTGAGGAAAGTGGGAGCACAAAAGCTTGTGTGCATTTACTGTGTGTGTGTGTGTGTGTGTGTGTGTGTGTGTGTGTGTGTGTGCTCACCTTTGCTCCCTACAAAGCCATTCCTGCAGCCATAAATGCACACGCTTCATTCTGCAAGCTGTCATTCATTATCAACCACCAACTAACATCATAAAGCGACCCCCCCACCCCCACCCGCTGCTGCTGCTGCTGATCCCACCACCAGCTGTAACTGGTGTGCTTTGTTCTCATCTGCTGGCCGTGGCCGTCCATCAGCTGACCACGACGATGTGGTGTGTTTACGATGCTAAACGTTGAAGCTCAGTGACATTTTCAACGATGCCAGGATTGAGTTTTGGAACACTTAGAAGGAAAGAGCAGACGTTTGAGCCGCAGATTGTTGGGATCGACTCACTCAGCAGTGAGTCGAGCTTGCAGAGGATGCTTTTTATTGGAGGGCAGGGAGCTGTTTAGGTGTCCGAATCATCAAACAATTGATGAGGGTGATGAGGAGCAGGCTTCACCTGTGACCTCGGTTGATAAGAATCATTGCCGTCCATGAAATCAGTAGCTTCCTTTCACTGTGAAGGTGCAGGAAGCTCAGAGAAGGTTTGTGTTATTTGAGCAATATAGCTTTACAAAAGACTGATGAGACCTTTCTGTCACTGCAAGAGGAGGATGGAGAGTTGATGCTGTTCAGGCGTTTCGATTCTGCTCGTTTGCACATCAGCAGAAATGTCTCGGACGTCTACAAGCCACTGATTTTCACACCAGAGTCAGGGATTCACCTGATAGAGGAGGTGAAGAAGAAGAAAGAGGAGGAGGAGGAGGAGGAGGAACTATTGATAAATGCACTATTGCATGATTCTCATTTTGTGGGAAATTAATAACTCATTTAAAAAGAGTTTGAATTTAAAGGAAATGGTTTGACATTTTGGGGAATATGGACGTGCCTTCTTGCTGAGGGGGACCCTTGGAAAAAAAAATCACAAGCATTTAAACACAAGAAATCTGATTCTGAATCATTGATCTGTTCTTGAAATAAATCATTTCAATAAAACTGCTTTAAAAAAATAGGTGATTGTTCAAAATGTTCCTTGAATATTGAAGAACATTTTGCTAAATTTACAAATGGCATTTCTTCAGTGTTATTTTAAGAAATCAAGTCGTTTCACAGGAACTTGATTCAAATGTTTCACTCAATTATAGGCAGATAATTGGCAAAAATTAATCAGATTTACTTAAAAAAAAAACAAAAAAGGAAATTGCTGAAAATAAAAAAAACAAAAAGTGAAATTTAAAAGGACAACAGGAATTTTTAATAGTCAGATCAGAAGTGCTTGGTCTCGAGTTTAAATGCTTGTGAAAGACATCTGAACACAGCCTCAACCAAAATACCTCGACACAAGGGTCGGCGTGGAGCAAAGTCAGTTGAAAAAACTGATCCAAACTTAAACTCAAACTTTAGCCTGTTAGCTTAGACTGGCTTGCAAAACTGTAAAATAGCAGCTGGTTCTGTCCAAAAACTAAAAAAGATCCACCTCCCAGCACCTTTAAACCTTACAGAAACCTTAACGCTATAAACGTAGGTTAAAAAACAACAACAACAACTTGTGGCTAAGCTAACAGGCTAAGTGCCTGTAGCCTCCTATTAAACTCACATTCGGGTGGCTCCACCCTCTCGTTGTAACTCTCAGTAAGAACGTGAACGATGGGATTTCCCAGGAGGGTCGAACCGTTCTCTCAGCTTGCACTCACCACGCCATGTTGGATTTAAATATTCTCTTTCTGCACATTTAAAACAAGGCCGGCTTCACCAGTGTTTCTATGGGATTCTTTGTTCCGACAGCCCCACATCAAGCACTTGCAATATCTATCTGTTCTATCTTCAACACAACTGCATAAGCGATGTTTTTGTATCTTTTCCATCATGATTTCTGGGATGATTTTTCAATGCACAGACTGTTAACTCCTGTACCACTTCTTCTTTTCTTTCTTTTTTATTTTCTATGTGGTCTTTGTGTATAGAAACTGCCATTGTTGTAAATGTGTTTACTGACACTTGTGTTGCTGTTGTTGTTTGACTCGCTGTGCAGTTTAGATCCGATGTGACCGGAGTGATCTGGAGGCATCTGGTGAGAACTGAATAAAGGGTTTTTAGGCAGTTCTTTGTTAGCTGCTGTCAGCGCGTCGTCTCTGGTCTCTCGTGTGTCCATACAACACTCATTTATCATTTAATGTAGTATTCAAAAGAAGAAAAGTATAGTTTTTTTAGGAGGGGGGGTACTTGTGTAGGTTCACTGGAGGGGTCAACAGGCCAGGTCAGAGGGAGCTTGTGCATGTAACAGCTAGTGGAACAAATTTATTCTCCAGTCTGGTTCTATCAGGGTTCCTGCAAGCTTCAACTAGTTAAATTCAAGATTTTTTTAAAAGCACTTCATGTAAAATTAGTAACATACGTCCTCTCAAAAAGGTTGAAACAGCAGCTCTCGGCTGGGAGGCTCACAGCTCATAGCAGCTTTATGTTCTCTGGGGCTGCAAACTTTCTGATGATTGGTTTGATTATATTCATTTATTTCCATACAAATTTAAGGTGGAACTTTGCAACGTCTCCCTCAAACACAACACAGAAAGAACTTCCTGATCCTCTAAGCTTTTCAGAGATCAAAACCATGTAAGACCGATAAAAAAATAAAAAAAACAGACACATCATCCAGTTGAAGATCTGTCCCGACGTCCCGAAAGTATCAGCTCGGAGCCTTCAGCTGGGCGGCGGAGCCCGGGTGCAGATAGGCGGACTTTGTTAAATTGTTAAGGCAATTAAAACCACCGATAATCCACGCAGAGGTTTAGTCCTCTGAAAGGAAAAAACCCCCACACAAGTCCAACATCGTAACCTGTTGGTTTGTTTACATCCGGTCATCCACGGGTATTGTTGATAGTTGGCTCTCCGTTTTCAATCAAACGTTTTTTTTTTTTCTCCTAAACTACGATCGGTAGATTGCATCGCTAAAAAGCTAGCAACCGGCACCGTCCTGCCCGTAGCCATGGCGACGGTGATAAACATGCTTCACTAGGATCGCTTCAATATTTCTTCCTTCCTCACGACGTAATAACATGGTAGCTGTTCTTCTTTGTTTGTTTATGGCTTCTTCTTTTGGCTTAAATACGGGGAGTATCAATACTTTAAATGTGCATACCGCCCCCTACTGTACCGGAGTAACAGCATCGAGGATGTCGCCGCTTGACATCAGATAGACAGACAGACAGACAAATGGATAGATAGATAGAATCCCGTAAGACTAAGGAACAAATTATGGAGCAGTACAATCCTTTTTGAGACCCGAATATAACTTTTTCCCCAGTTTTGTTATGTTTTTAGCCTCAAGGTATAACTCGTTCCCTTAATTTCATTGATTTGGAGCAATGAGATCCAGAAATTACTCTAAATTTTGATGTATGAGATTTGACTCTCTTATTCCGAGGTGTTGTCGTGCCGGCCTTGGGCTGCTACAGAAGCAGCAGTCGCTCGGTCTCCAGACAAGCTTAGAGCTGGTGGTCTGATGGTGAAAGTGCAGAAAAATAAAGCAGTCATGTGTTCCTTCTGTTCTTGGGCGCCCTCTTGTGTTCAAACAAGGAACTGCAGCAGCATAAGGCAGCGTCCCGAACACCTCGTAATGTCTTTGGGCGGAGTTTCAATACCTCAAAATAAGATACATATTTCATGTTTAATGACTTTATTTTCCTATTTCTTCCGAATTATAGCTTCTTTCCCCACTTGAACAGCAGGGTCCTCTTAGTGCTGCAGCTGTTGGCCATGTCCAAGATATTAAAATCATCATTTAAACCAGTTCTAACACCATCACTTGAATAATTAGTGGGGGAGGTACATGTGTGCAGATAGTTGGAAAAGACTTACTGCTGGCCTTCAGGATGATGACACAAAGAGGCCACGTATTTATCCTAAATCTGGTTGCATTCCCTGGGACACTAAATACCATGTAAACAAGTTAAACACCAGACAACAAAACAGATTTTTTTTTCATAAATTGCTAGAAGCCGTTAAAACACCAAGATCGTCTTACTGGTCAGTGAGATTTTATGGTGATTTGCAATTTTTTATATTTTTAATATTCTTATTTATATTTTGCATACAACGGCATTTCGTTGCCAAAATCTCACTGTTGTATCTTTTTGTGCAATGACAATAAAGGAAGTCTAAGTCTAATTTTCCCATTGTTAAACTGGAAAAGGGAGAGCACGGAATGTACCTGACATTTGTGAAACCATTTTAATTGTAATTATTTTAAAGTTGCTAAAAGTTCTCATGTTTATGTGAAGTAACGACAAGTTGAAAAAGCCACATTTCAAAATAATGAATTGCGGAATTCCCCTCGCACAAAGACAGTTAGTGCTTCAGTGGTGTTTCCAATTGCAATTTATTACTCTGCTGTTCCAGTATAGACACAAAAGTACCCTGTGTGTGTGTGTGTGTGTGTGTGTGTGTGGTATAATAACACGATTGTCTGGTAATCTTAACAGCAGAAATCTACCCTGCATCTGTCTTCATGAGTTGTTCAGTAGGTCTGTGTGGTGGTGTGTTATGCTTCTACAACAAAGTACCCGAGGAGCAACCGTTCAGTAGTTTTATTGTGTTTAAAACATATCCCGTAAACAAAGTAACTGTTACACCATCCTGTGGAAATCTTGCATTTCCTGGAGAAAATGAGACTTTTATTCAGTTGAGAAATGTAAGCTGCAAAACTTTCCCAACCTTTTTATTTTTTCTGACACATAACCATGAATTAGGACAGATATATGACCTGTGTTAGAGCAGCATTTTCAGCTGGTACCAAAGAGTCCGCTAATTTGCCATGGCTGTGTATTTCTACAAGAAGATTAGGATTATTTTATGCAATCGACTATACACGCAATCTAGAAACCTAAACACAAGAGGGAAAAAAGCAGTAACCTGCTGCACAACGAGACCTCCGGCGGTGCGTTTTCTGGACTTGCCTTGGTTCTGTTTTCCAGAGCGAGGGCCGACTAGGTGTTACCTCCCTCACAGAAACAATGGACAAGTGTTCAAATATTGACTCTGGCTCTGAGAGACACATATATTTCACTCTCATTGGGGTCAAGGCTGAACCTTGACTGTGTTTGCTGTGCTGCTTCTGCCCTGCTGATGTTGGCTGTTTCAACACAAGCTTCAGATTTTTTTGGTCAGGCTCTTAAAAATGGAGAAAGGCGAGGATTTTACAGTGAGGTATGTTTGGAATTAACAGCAATGGAGACATCAGTACCTGTATGTTCCCAAGTGTTTTATCTATATGACACAAAAAGCCCTACATTCATACTTTGAACACAGTGTCAGGCTACTTTAAAGGAACGTGCCAGCTTTGTGAGAAACGTGTTTATTTCCAATCCTCTCCAGAACCAGACAAGAAGATAGTCACTCTTCTCTCCTCTGTAGTAGGAGACCTAAACCGACTGACTAGTTAGCTTAGCATAACAAATGGTAGTGGATGGGCAGGTTAGCATTCCTTCTTCTTATGCACTAAGCTTCCAAAGCCTGCAGTTTCTCCTCTGTGTTCTGCTTCAAACAAATCAGGTTCAGGATCCTGATTTGTGCTGAAGTAATCATCCTCTCCCTCACCTATAAAGTCGTCATTCAAAAATGTTGCTTTGTTGCCTAAAGTTACAATTAGGCTTTTATATGGTGCAACAAATCACTGCGCCCAGTCAGGAAAGTAGTTCTGGCTATGTGGGTGATTCTAAAATGTCAATGATGCTAAGCACAAAACTAGTTATATTAGTGTAAGCAAATAAAACACAGAAAATGTGTGCTTGATGACTTTTGTCACCGGTATGCTAACCTGCCCATTCACTACCATTCATTGTGTTAGGCTAACCAGCTGTCCTGGTGTCAGCTTCTTAATGCAGCACTGAAGAGGGAAGGGATCTACTTGTCTGGCTCTCAGAAGAATGGATGATGTATTTCTCAAAAAGCTGTTAAAGTTCCTTTAAGACTGTGTGGCATCCGACACAACGAGTGGCCCAAAAATGGTAAACCAAGAATGGCCCCGACAAGGAGGCAGACAAAGCAACAACATATAATAAGGGGCCGTGCAGAAGCAAGAAGCCAACAAGTACAAATCTTTCACTTTTATGTGTAATTCTTATAATATTTGTGCAATTTTCTACAATAAACAGAAAGGTGTTAATTTGATAAAGACATAAAAAAAAAAATAGGAGCAGGTTTGGCATCTGAGCTTCGGTGGTTACACAAAGGCAGATATGGAGGAGGGCAGGAGGAAAATAAGGACAACAATTGAGGGAGGATTTCCCCCACACTGAGCCAGATTTCAAGAATATACGACTGGCAGGAGACCACATGCCTACACCCATCCCATGTTTCCACACAAGCGAGTAAGCGAGTGCACGTGTCAGACACGACGACGGCTGGGGCAGTCACTGGTTTCCAATAAATGGAGACTGGCACATGGAGGGGGATGAGTGTTGACAATGCAGGGTTAGAGGGTCAAGTGAGAGGAGGGGTGAGGGGTCAGGAGAGGTCAGATGGGTCTCAGTGCATCGGTGTCTCCTGGGTGGGCAGGGTCTCCGGCTGATTGAGCAGGGACTCGGCGGTGGGACCACCATTGTCCTGGTTGCTGGAGTCGCTGGTGGACGCTGGTGAACTCATCTTATGCTGGAGGAGAAATGATTGACATCTACAATCCAAGTTGAACTGGTGCTTTAAGTATTTAGTGTCTTCTTTCAGGAGGTGAAAGTTAACAATGAGCCCTCTACATGGCTATGAACAGAAATACAAAACACTGAGTGACAGGATGATCCCTCCAACTAAATGAAGTAGCACCAAGTACGACAAGCAAGGCTAACTGCTAACCGCTAACCACAAAGTGATCGACAAGTACCGTCCAAATAGTTTTGTTACCTGAAATGCACCCCCCCTTTAATCCATTACCTTCAATGTCTCCACTTTTTCCTCAAATGACTTGAAAGTTGGTGCATTCCTGTGAAAGCAAAAATGCAGCAGAGTAAGTGGCTGAGTAAAAGATGAGCCTATTCTATCTGTCTGATAATATCTGACTAACAATTAGGACCGTAGAGACAAGAAGTCACTGTTTCAGAAAAGGGAACAAAACGGAGGAGGACATCCACCAACGGCGGCCTTGGCGGCCATGCTGCGTGACCCTGTTCTATTCTGTTCTACTAGCAGGAGGCCAGGAGCTGCTGATTTTCACGATCCTGTAAAAATCCAGAGTGAAGGAAAACCCCAAAACTCCGTCCTTCTCTAAAAGCTCCGTTTTTAGATTTATACAGTTTAAAAAAGACAATATCAACAGAGAGCTGCGGATACGTTTTTGATTCTACACAATCACATTTTTTTTGGGGGGGGGGGGTATTCCTGTTGATTATGAGCTCAAAAGTATTTGATAGAATGAAGAGAAGTCTCTTCTATGTTTGAAACGCTTATCTCACACAACCAGACGGCAGCTCTACTCACAGAGGACAAACAGAAATTCTGTCCGGTAAAAAAATCCTGGGCAGAAATTGTTTCTGCTCATCTCAAATGTTTGGTGTTTCACGACAAGATTCAAAGAGGCTTTTTTACTCTGTATTTTACCTTTTTTTTTTTTTTGTCAGTCTGTAAATTGAGGTCTGATTATGTGAGAATATAAAAGTCAGCAGCTCTTACTTACCAAAGCTAGGCACTCTTACATTCACTTTTATGTATTAATAACGTGAAAATAAAGAACTATGACGTTTTTGTTTTGTTTTTTCTCATTGCTGTAATTAAATTCTCATGTTCAGACAGAAGTTAGTGGGGGACCCCTTACCTCATGGCCGGCATACTAGCCGAGTGTTGCAACGATCGTACGCTATCCGAAGCATTATGGAGAAGAAAGGTGGGATTAGAGGTGATTTTAGCATAGTTGAGTGTTTTACACACAGAGTTAGAAGCAGACACATACATGCAAGCACATTCCACTGTGTGAGCGAGTATTCGCCCAAGTGCTTCATCCCATCTTAAATCCTGCTCCATCCCATTAAGATTGATTGTGTATTAACACAGTGGGCATGTGCTTATCCTGTGTATTATCAGAGAATATCTTGTCATCAGGAACACACATGCAGAACCACCACGTAGAATTAACACAGACACGCACACACACACACACGCACACACACAGACACACACACACACACACACACACACACACACACACACACACACACACACACACACACACCGCAATCCAGCTCTGTGTTTGGGCTCATCCACGAGGGTGCATTTCTCAGCATACTGCAGCTTTGGAAGGCCTAATAATCTCGTTTGCATCCCAGTAATCCAGAGAAGAAGGACGGCAGGGAAGAAGGCAGATTAAGATTGAGGGGAAAGGGGGGAAAAACAATCTGTTGTTGTCCTTTTTAGCCAGAGAACACGGGCACTAATGCATGACGGTGGTTTCAAGCATCACTTAAAATACAAATCATTTGTGAATATTAAACATCTTCATTTGTACATGAATACTGGAATGTGTTCATAAATCATCACAACACAAATGTAGGACAAACATCCCGCCGATGGCATCAACAGGAACAAATGAGAGCTGGAAGATGAAGGTTAGCAATGGACAGATATATCAGACTTATACGGGTATCGGCCGATATCAGCTGCTTAACTGCTATCGATGAATAAGATGGATGGATTGATTTGTTTCCCTGACACAAGAGGGAGATTTAAGAAAAAAAATCAACCGAAGCAACAAACAAAAATATAAAACCCATCAGAATCAGACGAATGTCGTCTTTTAATATTGTGTCAACATCGGCCCAGAATTTTACAATTGGTGCATCTATAACTGCTACATAAACTTGTCGATACCCAAATCTAATGATTAGAGCTAGGACGTTCTCAGCAGGAGGAACATGTCGGGCTAGACCCGCACATCTCACAGTAGGGGAACAGATTTCTAGGGACAAAGTCATCTGGTTGCTGCTCTCCTTGAATCAGTGGAGTGGGGAACGCCTGAGCACAGAGGAGCAGAGCGGCTCCTCGTGGTGTGAATGTGACGTACATCCCTTCACTCTCACCTGACATCTTCAAGCCTGCGGCTGATAGCGGAGCCCATGGTAGAGAACGCTGCCGTGGCCTTCAGACTAGCGTGAGACAGAGTTTCAGACGTCCTCCTGTAGCTGGAATACAGACACGGAGAGTCAGTGATGGGCAGTATAAAGAGAGGATGTGACAATGGTGAGAAAAAAACAGACCAAAGATTGAGGAGAAGCATCAGAACTAAACTTCAGCGTCTTTTTCATTTTGAAAGACCTGGAGGCATCAGAATGTTGCTCATTTCCTGTAATGTGAGATCCACTAGCAGGTTGTCAGGAGTGCTGACATCTTTTTCCTGGCTGTGCGGAGGAGTGGGCCTGTAAATGACGGTTGAATGTTGTTCGAGCCAACGCGAACTGCTCGGCTGCCCCAGCTGACGTTGAGTGAGAACTGAACGACCAAGTTTGACATCGAATGAAGCATTCAGAACTGATGTGTTACTCAGCTGTGAACCTTGCTCCTACAGATCAGGCTGTATTCATACCAGAGGACCAAACTAAAGTCAAACGTTATTGTTTAGACTGTGTGTCCCAAGTCTCTATCATCACCTACACACGGTTGTTCCTCCTCCGTGCAGTTTGATAGACACTTTGTTTCTCATCAATTACTGGATGTGACTGCCATTGTTGTGTGACTCCTGTCAGTGTGTGTGTGTGCGTGTGTGTGCGTGTGCGTGTGTATGGTACAATGTCGCGAGGGAACAAAAAACTTCATTAACCATTTATAGGACCCCTGTCAGTGCTACGTGTACTAACATGTCCGAGCTGTGGTAGGTGAGGACTTACGCGGTGGAGGTCGTGACCTCTTGCCAGGTTTTGGTGATGTTCTGTTTCAGCTCGTTGAGAGGTGTGATGCCCAACTGCCTCTTGATGTCGGCCAGCTGCTTCTCCTTGGCTGCCAGCACCTGAGACAGAGTCTGGATCTCATCCTCCACCTTCACACACACACACACACACACACACACACACACACAAACACACACACACACACACACACACACACACACACACACACACACACTAAGTAATTAGTCATATGTGGCGTTTCATCCTAAATGCCTGTCTTACTCTTTGTGAAGTGCCAGAGTAAAGCAGCAGCTTCAAATCCAGACTTTAATGGTTTATTAAAACATCTTTTTTTTCCCAACCTCACTGCCTTTCCCACTATTTCATGTCCAGAATTGCTTTCAAAGGGAATGTTTCAACTTTCTTTTTTGCTATGCAATCTCAACTAGCTAGTTGGGGATGTACTGATCAGTTCTGACCAGACTACTCAGTTTGCATCACTAGTTATTGGTTCCATGTTGTTGGTTTTTTTCCTCAAAACAAATTTAAAAGAGATAGAAATTAACGCGACTTCATCAAAATAACATTACATTCATAATCCAATCAGAGATGTATCAAGGCCAAGAAATTATTGAATTTACGACTTAAAAGACCAGGGGAAATTTTTACTGGCAAAAGTCATGAAAAAAAACAAAAGCAGCAGCAGTGGTCGTGTGGTTATTCCTCCGTTCCATACAGCTCCATTGTTTTAAAAAAAAAAACAATGACACAACATGGAAAAGATGAGATGATGAAAGAGTTTAAATCAGAGGACGTGGGGCTCAAGAATGAAAGACTAAAGTAGGAACCTTCATCTTACTTTGCAGTTTTCTATGGAGTTGGTTGACAATGTGAAAAGACTTCTAGTTACAATCTACTACTATTAGTGAAGGAGACATTCAATGTTGCGTTTCCCACCAAAACTGCACAGATGGATAACATTTGCAGCTAACTGGCCCTCGGCGTGTCTTTCACCGACGAAGCCACTCACAGTGGTGAGTGTGAAGCAGTCATGCAGACAGAGCGTGAGGATTCTAAATACATCAGATCAGGGTCCAACCGTGACCTCTTCAATCCCTGACTCCAGCTGACCTTGACCAACTCCTCTTGTAGCTCCTGTCGCTCCTCCTCTGTCATGGCAGGGGGAGGAGCAGCTGGAGCAACGGTCGTCACCGCATCTTCTCCCACCTCTGGAGCCGAGTCTGGCTGCTGCTGCTGCTGCTGCTGCTGCTGCTGCTGCTGCGGCAAACCTGGGAGGTCAAATCAAAAGCACATTAAATCTTTGTACTTGGAACTGTGTTTTTTTGACACTCAAATGTTAGTTGGCACACTCAATATATCCTCTGGGGGATAATACAGACACACACACACACACACACACACACACAAACAAAGAATATAATGCACACACTTGACTTTCATGTTGCAGTCTCTGACAGAGCTATCACCAGGAGGAGCAGCAACGCATCAATAACACAAAGAATTTTCTAGACGGAGACATCCTGAGCTCTGACGGGGGGAGCCACAGGAAAGGCCTTGTTAAGATCCCTCAATCACAAGGAAAACAGTAGGAGAGGACGATCTGGATCAGAACCGGGCAGCAGTAGGGAGACCCTCATATTTATAGTAATAATAAAGTTACAGAATTGAAGAGAACAATAATATAGAATGGACTAAAAAAGAGAAAAGGAGGCAAGCCAGGAGATGAATAAGGGGGGTGAGTATCCTGTGTGACCTCAGCAGCAGAGGAAGAAGAGCCAAAGCATGAATTAGGAAGACTTGTTCGATATCTGCGTGGAACACCTCGTGGAAGGCTGCAGAGAAAGCTACATAATGTTAGCTTGTTAGGATGGTTTTGCTTGCTCACTGTCCACAGCCATTCCAACATTTGCAGCAGAAGTTTTCTGGGTGCTCAGGGCAAATACCAGACCCAAAATAAACTAAAGGTTAAGTTTCACAAAAACACATCAGATATCAGGGAGGTTTTAAGTGGATGATCTTCCAGTGATGCGTCTCTTTTTAACGATTATCATGAATAGACATATTTATCTAACCAGTATGAATTATATGCTTGTTTCAAGCAAGGGTTTTAATTTTCTACTTCATATTAAGGACAACTTATCATAAAGTTAACCACCATGATGGAGTTTGACACACTAACATCTATCTTAAATCCACCCATCTCCTGCCTCACCCCCCAGGTCACGCCTCAATACTTCCAGTAAACTCTTTCAAAATATTTTAGTTGAAGCAGATGGATGTTTGGCACAGAGCGGACAGAAAATGGCGCTACACACACACACACTCCCACGTCAGACAGCTGGGGAATTGTCTTACTACTGTCAGGAGAGCTACTGCTCAGTTGCATTCGCTCTGCTTAGTGACAGGATCGTGTAATGGACACTTTCCCCTGAAGTGGCTGCAATCCAACAAGAGAAAGCAAAGACAAGTTTATTCCTCCATCATGCTGCTTGATAACACAGCAGCAGATTGTGCGTCACACACACAACATAGCTTCCTTGTGAAGCGAGCAGGTTGTGTAGCCTGACACATCTGTAAGGTAATACTTGTTGGCGCACTCCTGCTGGTACCAATGTGAGCTCTATCGTGGGAGTACAGAAGCTTTCCATTAGTAAATATATGTCTCACTGAGAAGTTTGTTGGTGAGTGTAGGCATTTCCGCTCCCACATACTTCCTTAGAGCTTTGATGTAGCTCTTCATGTTCTTCCCCATGATCATCAAACTCAACTCAGCGCTGCTATTGTTAAAAACAACTGAACCAGAGGAGCTTCATTATTTGGTAACAGCATCGCAGTTACTGCCACATCATAACTATTTCTTTAAGTTATGATCTCACGTATTATTATTATTGTACGATTAAGTTAAAACAGAAGAATGTGACAATAGTGACAGTGCCATTACAGGGAGCATTTGAAATCCTGATCCTGTTTGTTCTATCTTCAAACACGGAAAACAAAAAGAAAAGTTTGCAAAGTTGCGTAAAAAAAAAAAAATCAACTAAACATTTTAACAGAAAGTCACTCCAGATATCCAGATAAAAGGGTTTTCAGCCCACACAATAGCGATAATCAATTATACGCCAATGATACTCTGTGTTCTGCAACACCTACAAAGACATGAAACACCAAAAACTTTCTTGATACAATCATTAGAACTGCAACAACTACAGGGTTGCTTGGATCTTCATGCAGAGGAGAACAATATACTCCTGTATGTTAGCCAAAGTGCAGCAGTATGAATGCTTTCAGATCAATATTTGACATAATCAGTTGGTTATGCATGCATTGTTTCTTCTACATGAGACCGTACTTCTGACAAAATTATCTCTGCCATGACATTAAAATGACAAGAATGTGTCAATGACATAACACATGATAAAAATATAGCACTCTGAATTAGACAATTTTGCATAAGGAGTACTTTTGCTTAACGCACGCTGTCTGTGTAATTATATAATTTTAATTCTATAAAAAATATCAGCAGATATAAAAACATCTCATCTTGTTTTCCTGTCAAATATCAGCATTGGACCACTCAAACTTGGGAGTGACTGGAGGTCAATTCAAAATCACAAAGTTACACAGACGCACAAACAAACACACCCGTGCTACCAATTATAACTCATTTCCTCCCCCTTCTCTTTTGGGTTCCCCACATTCTTCCCCTCCAATGAACCAAACCCATATGTTGCCTCACATCCTCCGCCAGGCCTCTCCCTTCTCTCTTTGCCATTACCTCGGATTTTTACAGCTGGCGAGCCGGGCGGCGTGTCGCTGTAGGCCGGCGAGAGGTAGAGGTAGCTCGTGTTGACGCCTTGCTCGAAGTCAAATGGAGAGTGATATTCCTCCAGAGGCTCCATGTTTAGAGCTGGCTGTTGTCTGGTTAGTCGGAATGACTACCACCTCACTGCCACCAGCCCTATCTCAAGACAGCCAGCCAAGTGCTGATTGTCTGCATGTGATCCAGGCACACGTTGACCGTCAATGTTTCCTTGTTTACAGCATCCTGGACACTTCTAGTGTATGTGACAGAAACACACTCAATATCCAAGTGTGTGTGCAGACAAGTTCAGGTGATCACAAGTACAGTGAAGCTGGTTTTCATTTTTGCAGCAGGCCAAATTGCTGTGCACCTTCTATCTCCTTTCTTGCTGTTAATAAGTTACCTGTCCCACCAAGCTGCTGACACACACTTACACACACACACACACACTCTCCTTCTTCCTGTAAACTATAATCCGAAAGGTCAATTCTCAGTCCATCCTTTAAACATCCATTGGCGCAATCAGTGTTGTTTTCTAATGCTACCAGGAGCTAGCGGTGCAGTGACATCGCGTGACACTCGTTTTACACCAGTTTCAATTCTCTCAGGTCTCGCTGTCAATTCCCTCCCTCACTTTCTGTGTCATCCAAGGAGGGGGAAAAAAAGAGAGGTCTCATTTGTGTATGCTGGTCACATGATGTGTGTGAGGATGGAGGAGGGGTGGGGGGCAGAAGATGAAAAGCATAATCTGCAGTGTCCCAGATTACAGCGAAGCGCTAATCCAGGGTAGCCAGTCCAGTTTAAAGCAGCAGTAATGCTAGTCAGCTAGAATGGAGGGGAGAGCATGCCAGAGGCTACACAAGGTATATTGTGTGAGTGCGCATGCGTGCGTGCGTGCGTGTGTGTGTATACTTGGGAGAGGCAACGCTCTGTGTGGTTAAGTGAACATGAACAAGTGAGTGAGTGAGTTCATGCATGCGAGTATTACCACTCACTTGGTTCATAAGAGCACAGATTTAAAAAGACGAGTCTATGAAAAGATTCATCCCTGAAATTTAAGCATCATCGACCACAAAGAAACAATCAATTACATTCTTCTCGAGCAGATTCTGATGTGAACAGGTCGTGTCACTTTTCCTTCAGTAGACAGCGCAGCATCGCAGCGTATTCAAACACCTGCTGACACACTCTTGAGGCTGAGGTGAAGTAGAGAAGCAGCCTGGTGACATTCCAGGGCTAACTTCATGACTGGCAAAGAAAGAAAGATTTCATGGGAGCCTGTAAAGACCAAGATGTTGGAAAGTGTTTCTACTTTCTCCACTATGAAAAAAAAGCAGTGGGGGGGGACTATCCCAGCTGCCTTTGGGCGAGAGAAATTAAAATGTGTAAAAATATCTGCCAATATCAATGCTAATACATCATAAAGCTTTAGTTGTGTCCAGAATACTAGCTAGCTAGCTAGATAGATAGAAAGATAGATAGATACTTTATTGATCCCAGGTAGATGTCAAAAGTATGCAGAATGGCACCACTGACTGTTATATTAATACAAAACAAATACGTGTCAGAATATTTTGAGAATTTAGTTCATTGAAGTGGAGCAAATACTTGGTACCGCACCACATCCTCAGCATATCAAGAGATTCTATGAAAAAAAGGAATCTTTGTGTCAAATAAATTTAATGGAGTAAAAAAGTGTAATATTCTACCCTTAAATGAAGTAGCAATGAAATAGAAGTACTCTGGCATACTCACGTCACTCCAGTACCTGAGTAAATGTACAGATATGTATCCTACCAGTTTGCCTGTCAGTGCTAACTTAAACTACTATTCTTGTGAAAGAGCCTGGATGATGAATGTCAAACCGAAGAATCAATCAAAACTTTATCGAAATCCCAGTATAACATGGTGTAATGTCTGAAATACAGGAAGTACTAGAGACAAATCCAATTAGATATTTTTCCCAATTGTTCAGCTCTACTACATAATAATGGACACTGTAAAACAGGTTCAGCTGAGTATTTTAGTATTTTGCTGAGGAAATGCCTGACTAATCTATAGATGTAGGATATTTACAATGTTTACAATCATCAAAAATGTAAAAGCAGTGACAGTGTAATGGCAGTACTGAACAATAAAATAGCAAATATCATTGTACTGCCCAGCCTTGCTGTGAGTCATGCACGGTTAACTGATATGAGTACAGTGTGCCCCGATCTGTAGAGTCAGGCTCCACTGCTCTGCACTTCCATTTAGGAAGGTCAGCCCAGGAAGTGACACGCTCATTGCAGCCTATCAAGCATCAAGTTGCATTCATGCACTTAAGCGAGCAGATTCGTGCCTGAGAGGTCACTCTTCACTGCAAGCCGCAATCCCTTGACTTCAATTGTAGAAATAAAGTGGAGACGGACAAAATATAACAGGTTTTTTTTGGACACGATGGCAGATAAATTACATGTTCACATTTGAATTTATGGAGCTCCCTTGAGTTTCAGCTCCCCTCCT
This sequence comes from Aulostomus chinensis, assembly GCF_037954235.1. Taxonomy (NCBI): domain Eukaryota; kingdom Metazoa; phylum Chordata; class Actinopteri; order Syngnathiformes; family Aulostomidae; genus Aulostomus; species Aulostomus chinensis. The sequence continues at coordinate 6,985,025 of NC_141341.1, read as the reverse complement.
GACCACTGATTCTGGAGAGACACTAGATTCATGTGACATTTGTTACAAGGAAAATCAATGGCAAGCTTAAATTACATAAACTATTAAATATGATAAATAAACATTCTAGCAGAGTCACAAATTTGCTTTGAACTAATCTATGACAAATGGTCCAACCTCAGTTTAGTATTTGGACATGTATGATTTACTGGGTTGAGAATTCAAAACAGAGAAGTACACCGTGAACAGCAATCGGCACCGCTCGACCCCGACAGTAACCAGGGACAGACAGGCGTTTTCAAGTGGGTAATGACACACAGGATGAGATCAATTACCTTCATATTTCTAGCATCCCCTGTCATATGATTGGTCTAAAACAAGAATCATGGGACATGGGCCACCGTGCATGCAGTGAGCATGCCCACAAAGTTCCCGTGAGAAATGCATCAAGAGGAAACCGTGTGTTGGGAGGAAAACAGTGGCTACACCTCGTGTGCAGCAAAAACAGCATGTGTGTACAGTAAATATCAACTTGGGTGGATATAAAAGCCAATCATATATGGGGTGTCTACCATTTCACTTCCATATTTTAACAATCTCATTCAACGAACACATGCATGAGAATAGCTCTGAGGTAGTCCTGAGGCTCATTCTTCGCGCTTAAAATGGAACTTTTTAAGTTAATTCAATATTTCTCCTCAAATCACAACATGTTTCCTGAAGACCTAAATAAATATCTTGGGTTCTTCATGGTTACACCCATGTTTGCTTTCTAACCTGGCTTTGCTGCGTCATTCTTTGGAATTAAAATTGGGTTGAGGGACATTTAGTGGCCCATGGAGCAATTTATCATTAAAATGTTAAAATCCAGAACCTTTGCCTGTACCATGATCACTTACAGTGCCTTTTTCCACAATGACAGGTTCAGATTATTATTATAATTGGTGAAGTACTGATCGTCTGCCTTCACCTTCAGCTGGATTTCACCATGTTGGTTGAGGTCAAACTCTCAGGGCGGAGGAGGTCTTACTCTGAAATCTCACGAGAGTTGAGTTGCTGCAGGAAATCATTGGATTGTGTTACAAAACAGAGGGTGTAAATTTTGTGTTAATTCCAAGTTCATAAACATGATGGTTCGTGTGTGTGCATTTCTGAATTGTGGCAATAAAATGAAGCTCAAACTTCCTTATTTCAATATGAACGTGCTGAAGTTGTGGCTAGCTGTTCTGTAAATAAACCCTGAGAACCTTTTCCAAAAGCAAAACGATGTTCCAAGATTGGAGAGACCTGCTGCAAGAATTCATCTCTCCTTTCCATGACACTGGCAAACAATTACAACAATCTGAGCTGATCTGTCAGTGTGACATCATGCACTGATGGGTGTAATTTGACGGTAGCCAGTTGCCTCATTACATTGTTTTGAGCATGTGTTGTGGTGCTCTTGAGGCAGTTGTGCCCCTGCTCCATAGAGGAGCAATTTCAAAAATGGTTATTTCCATCACTCACTTAGACAAAAAAGTTAGAAAAAAATACAATACAGAAAGAAAAGACCTTCTCTTTCAGCACAATTACAACAGGAAGTGAATCTACAAATGACATCTATTATTTAGGAGTTCTTTTCCACAATCTTTCTCGATTTGACAGTGAGGCCTAAAGTTTCTCTCTCCGGTGTCAAGGTGGAAGGTACTCTGCCTGATGCCAGAGGTGCCAGGCAGACGACAGCTTTGCTTGGTCAAATATCACAGCTTAATGAAACATTCTATGAAAAGAACTAGTGAGCAAAAAGGATAAGATGGCTCCTGCAAGATCCGATCTACATTTTCAGTTAATACAAAAGCTGAACATGTTTTATGCATATGCAAACAAACGGAGTGTTTCCTTTTTTCAGCAAAGATGTTTCCCCTTGACACATTTTTTCACGCATCATGGGGTTGCTGCTTCTAAAATCTGAGGTATCAGAAGGCTGAGAAGAGAGCAACAGCTTGACAAGGCTAGATTATCTTAATTAAACTCAGGGAACATTCAACATCAATATCAAATCATACAGACTATATTTGATAGATTTTCCAACTGTCAGTCCTACATACCACCTCTAAATTCTCAGATGTTTATTTCTAGTTGGTAATTGTTGTGGCAAATGGACATCTATGACTGCCCACAATGAAAAAAATCAAATAAAAATAAAGAAAAAGTTGCTGAACTCCTGTGACATTTGACAATCATTGCTGAAATGATTACATGAGCTATTTAAACTAATTATAAAAATATCATAAATCTAATAATATATTGTGACAAACACTCAAAGCATCACTTCTTTCCTTTACAGTGAATAAATTTGATTTTGAGCCACTTCCATCTCCTAAAGTTCCATCACAGCATTCGATCAAAAGTACTTGAAAGCCTATGACAATGCATTTTGATGATTTTGTTCAAGTAAAACAGATTTCTACCTTGAACAGGCCAACTCAACATGGCTGGGGGGGGGGGGGGGGGCCTCTTGTCTGAGAGAGACTTCTTCTGACTGTCAACACAGCTGAAAGACTTCAGTTGTGCCGCTCTAAAATCTAATAAGGCAAAAATGTTGACCACAGCTCATGATCAATGTCACTCTGAAACTGGGTTGAAAAACAAGGTAAGCCTGACTTGTTTCTGAGTATTTTGTTTGAGGCAAAACCAAAGGCATCAGTTACAGGAAGCAGAATATTAGAGAAACATGGGAAATCCCACTATACACAGTGGATATGTTACTTTAGGGGTCCTAAGGGAGTACTACTTAGTGAATTAGAAAAAGGCTCAATAACAGGTCATTTCCAGATTGTCCTGCCAGTGTGTGAAAAATACAAGTTCCCCAAACTTATATCTACATTCTGTGCTTAAAAGTAGGAACTACACGAGGTCAGCTGACCTGAACTGCCAGGGCCGTCTGCCGATGCTCATCTGAGGTTTGTGTGATTATGCAACCACCCACCCCAACCTCCCAAGCTCGGTGAAACATGAAATGTCTTAACACACAAAATCTATAAAAGGCACACAAGACAATTGCTAAAAATCAGTAATCCAATATGGTGGAAACAGGATTTTAGATCATTTGTTTCTCCAATGTGGTTGCCACAGGAATTTAGCAACAGTGACCAAAAAACTATTGTGCTTGAGCTTTGACTATAGTGAAAGCATACATAAGGGTCCATCGTCTTTGGGAAATGGTTCTTGAGTTACAGTGTCGGGGTGAATGGCAATCACCGACGGCGGTTAAAGAGCAGAGTCAGAGTAACAATGCTGCAGTGGAGAGAAAACAATAGTTAGAAGCTAGTCAGTCCCTTCAACTGCTGGAGAAATGGTTTTCAAAAAGTCTGCCAACACACATGTTTACACATCTATCAAAGTGAGGACATCTATTGGAATAATGCATTCCCTAGCTGTTACCCTCACCATAACAACTAAGGTCCTACCAGCCATTACCCTGAGCCCGATTGTAACCTCAACCTTAAAGTCCTAAACCCAAAACTGACCTGAAAAAAAGGGTTTCAGAACATGAGGGCCGACCAAAATGTCCTTATTAAGGGAGTAACAAACTCACATCACTCCCCACAAAGAAAGCTAGGGGTACACACACACACACACACACACACACACACACACACACACACACACACACAGCTTGACAGCTCTTTTGAGAAACACCAGCTGATGTGCTTAATATGTACACTAGCCTTCCTTCTGCTTACATCTGCTAGCCCATCTTTTATCTTTTGACTAAAAACACTGACGAAAAACGCTGACTTAACATTGTGGTGAAAATTTGTCGCCTGATCATCAAACAGGATCTCCTGATTAAACCCAATAAAATTTAAAACAACAGAGTTTCAATACACTGTAACAATATTCATGAAGATGCATATCTAATCTTGGTGCAGATGGCTGTGACAAGGAAAAGATGCAGGTACAGATGGTGGCAGCAGGGATCAGCTACCACAGATACTTGCATGACGGTATGGCTACACAATGAACTCGACTGTTACCATGACAGTCCGGTTATGAAAAAAAAAGAAAAGAAAAGAAAAGAAAAAACATCAAGTGCTACAATGACACTATAGAGATGAACTGACATTGAAACACTAAAAGCCCTGCTGTAGAAATCAGCAAAGTGAAGCTAGAAAGTTTGCTTTGCGTTTTCTTACATCATGCGAATGAGGATTAAAACATACTTCGGCTGTTTCCCTTCCCAGGGACAAACATACTTCCCACAGAAAAAAAAAGTACATAGGTACTGAAATGAATGTAAATGAGTAGCATGTGATAGGAGGCACGTACAGAGCTAGGAAGAGACAGGAAAACATCTTGCTGAGTCACTGGTTTCTTCACTGTCATTAATGTAATGTAGCAAGAAAAAAAAGTATTCAAAACTATGATGAGCAATGGATCAAGATAAGCTGGCCCTCAGTGACCAGTAGACAAATTCAGGGATGTGCCAACACGCCTTAAACACTTAGAGGGAACTTTTACTTCCAACTATACTCTAAGATATTTCTTTTATTTTTATTGACCCCTGGCACATCAACAGAAATATTCATTCACACTAGATGTTAACAAGCAATACAAAGCTACATTTGTTGACCCAATATAAAACTATATAAAACAGTCTCTGCTATTCGCTCACACAGAATTATTCACCTTAAGGGAAAGACACAAAATACAGCATGCAGAGTTCAGGAAATGGCATTTCTGAAACTGAGTGGGGGGTGGGGGGGGGTGTACAGACTGTTTTTGTTGAAGGGAAATGAGGTCAGTGCTCAGCTTTATTAACCTCACCTTGAGATGAACAAATAAAGCCCTGTTGCTACTTGAATATCATATTAATATTAGAGTCTTGCAGACATGAACTCTCATCTGAAAATGTAAAGAAATCATGAAAAAAAAACACACAAAAAACACACATCCACAAGGTCCAGACACGGCTGTCTCACACAAACCTGGGTGAGGCAAGCAGTGTGGAAAAAGACCAGATGGCTGACTAGCAGGAGAGGAAATGTCCAGGTATGAGACAGGAAGGAGCACATTCACAGCCTACCTGTGGTTCATAGGTTTAACTCTCTTTATGTTATGTTGGGCCAGTTTGACCCCAGTAAAAAAAAAAAAAACTCTCTCTCACACACACACACACACACACACACACACACACAACGTGGTACAGTAGGAATGTTGGACGTTCAAATAAAACATTTGCACCCACAGCAAGTTAAGAATGATTAGGAGTGACAACACATTGACTTCACCCAAACGGGTTTTGAGTACTACTGTCAAACGGGTGTAACCTATTTGTGTGGATACAATTACAGACAGGATTTATTGTTTTGTTTTGTTTGAAAACCAGAGTCAAATGTCCATACAAACTGTTTCATTTGAACGAACCCACTTATGTCTGTAAAACTTTTAAAAACTTAACAGTTATGAGGTTTTTCTTTTTAAATACTTCCTCGTTTATGTCGCTCATATTGATACTGTGCAATATTCTACTTCCGTGTAGTTTACTGTGGGATCCGACAAATGTATTTTCTTTCAAAAGTCTCTACTTTATGACCTCTGCCACAAAGATAATTGACAAATCACGTTAGCATATGTTCCCTTTCGAGCAACTTTGGCTCTGCAGCAAAGTTAGCTCGTCTGCTAACTTCCACGCGAGACAGAAGTCCTTCGGTGACAAAACAGCGAGTGTAGGATTCAGCGAGTCGGTTACCTTTCTCTGCATCCTCCATGGTGATGACAAGCGATGTTTCTGTTGTATTTTTTAATGTCCACAGTCTGCAGGTAGTTCACTTTGGCTGCAGCAAATCTTCCTTGTCTCTTGCTCGTGGTTGCCAAGCAGCTCGCCGTGCGGGGTGGAGCCAGCTGTGACGTCAGCGCGTAGAAGTGTAAACAGAAGTGAGCACGTGGATCGAGTTTTACGCCATCAACACTGCATTACTGCTTGGCAACGACTTTACTTGGGCGCTTCGTTCTTGTTTGTTACAAATTTAAACACGCATCTTTCAAACCTCAGTTGATTAGAGGCAGGGTGATGGTCACACGAGTCAGTGTAACACGGTGACAAACCGGGAAATAATTAGAAAAAATACAAATATTCTGATCTAAAACCAAAAAGAAGAAGAAACATGCTAATCAATATCCCTGTTAAAGTAAACACAGCTTCGTTACTAAGCCGGTGTTATTCAGCAAACTCCAACAAGATAATGTAGTAATACATAAAAACACATGTATTCACTCCTTTAATTATTGTTATTTTGATTTGATTTGATGTTTTTTGCAGTCAGAGTGGCTGCTATCTCTAAATGTTTGCAACAAGTAACATATTTACAGCATTTTTTAGAAAATGATTTCATTTTTTTATTATTAAACAATTATGGTTAATTACATTTGATATTGAATTATTCTTTATGTTATTTAAGGACACTTGCAGGGATGGATTTATTTTTAACCTGACGCTGAGACTGAAGATCTGATCTGTACTCTGTCCTAATCAGTGCCAGGCAAATTAACATTTTGAAATCCTTTCCACGTCTAATGTCAAGTTAAGAGCCAATACTGCTATTAGCTGCAGCAATAAATAGATAACCCTCCCTGGGAATTTAATCATCACAGTGGGATATACAAATGAAAACATGGGTTAAGTCCTACTTTTGTTCACACGCTGTGTGCAAAGCCCTTAATTGGACAGCACTGAAACTATATACCCAACTATGCCAACCACTACAAACACACGCGCGCGCAGACGTGCACACGCACGCGCGCACACACACACATACATACTCACAACGAGTATAGAAAAAAGGCGTTTACATGAAAGACCGCCACCTGCTGGACCTAAACATAAGTACAGGGAGGAAACACGAGAAAATGGAGATGGAATACTTTACTGTATGACACCCTAGTGTCCGGGGGCGAAATAGCTTTACTATCGTTCCTTCTTTTTTTAATCTAATTTTTTTCATTAAACCTTTTTTTATACACAGCAGATAATAGCAACAGCATATAGAGCAGGCTACTTTACATTATAAAATTATGCCTTTCATTGCTTATTAAGCTCAAAGTTGTGAAAAAAGTCCTGCACTGTTTACACAAAAATAAACAATAATAATTATTTATTTATACATTGGCCGGGCAGCAAATATATTCCAAAATCAAGTAAGGAATGCAATAATTTACAGTTTATCAAATGTTATAAGAGCTAATGAAATTAACACCTGAATATCGTAACAGTACTGTGGAGAAAAAGGGACACTCAGCGGGCTAACAGACATTCTCTGACAGCCCTGTTTATTGCTGGAGGATTGAAGTGGGGCGCAGTAGCCTGCAGTTAGGAGCTGAATTAGCAGACAAGCTACAAAGACTAAAAGCATTCGGGGGAAGAAAAAAATGGGTGCAGTGTTTAAAACACAAAAGACCCCTTGCTTATCAACAGAACCCCCATCTTCCTTTAAAAGCTGCCCCCTCCCTCTCCAACCCCCCCTTTCTCTGCTCGAGGTGCATTGTGGGGAGGAAAGTCGTTGCCATTCGACCTCTGCGGGGCCTGCGCGGACGCAGCGAGAACCCTGAAATTCATTATGCGTTTAAAACCTTTATTTATTTCCGCATAACCTACATACTCTCACCGGGAGGGCCAAAGCTGAGAAAAGACACGACGACGGTCCATCTCTTTCGGAAAAGACACCGTTTACAATCACATGAGATTTTTGTCGGGGAGGAATACTGTTGAGAAAGTGAAGATTCTAATTTATATTAAGAAAAAATGTCCGGTGAGAGAAACCGCAGGTCGTTGGCTTTCCGAGGAGGTGGATTAGCTGGGTTGACGGGTTCCAGCGGTATCGGAGGGGGAAACTGTAACAGCTGGGAGGCCCCGGCCTGTCAAGACCGACATTTTAACGGGAACAGGCCGGATCAAGAAGAGGACAGGGATCTGGGGGCGAAAGGACCATCGCAGAAGAGAGTGGAGGGCGCTGGGTCTGTCAGCGATAGCACAGAACCCGAGGCGGAGGAGGAAGAGGACCCGGAAGGGGCGAACTGGGCAGCGGGGAACGGAGACGATCGCGTTGGCTCGGTGGAAGGGGAGGACGGTTCCAGGGAGGGGAGTAGCTGGACAGCGGGGAACGGTCCCAGCTACGCCGACAGCCAGGAGTCGGGAAGCGGTGGGACGGGAGGCGAGACGGGATCCAGGAAATCTGGTGTAGAGATGAGACCGCAGACGTTGCTTCAGAAACACTCACTATTCCACGCTTCTTGGTTACAAGAATTTCCATGGCTCAAATTTTGTCAGGAGACAGGACTGATGTCTTGCTCTTGGTGTCACAACATTGCCACTAAAAACAGCGACGAGCTAATCAAAGGCAGTCGAAACTACAAACGGGCCTTGCTGCTGAGACATCACCTGTCTTCTGAGCACGGGAGGAATGACCCCACCAAACAGGTAACATTAGCTCGCTTTCGTTTTGATACAGAGGTAGCATTAAATAACCCGTCGCCCGTTTGTCTGAAAACATGAGTTTATTTTTTTTGTCTCACTAAAATGACAGTTTCTACATGACGATGGCGAAAACGGCATTAATGTTAATTGAAGACTACAATCCCTTCCTTTGGCTAATTAGCTAGTCTGCTAACCTGCGCTAACAGCTAACTTAGCCAAGTAGCCGTTTATGTCTTGACTATTTAGCCGGAGGTTGGTGGCCAGAGGCGGCAGTGGAAAACCCTCTGCGTGGCCAGAATCTGCTAACATTGCAGCTGGGGAAAAAAATACACCGAACCACTTCAGTTTGAGTACAGTGAATTATCTCTGCTTTATTTGATTTTTCTGACATTTTTTCTGCCTGCCCACTCTTTTAGTGCGATACTCGCTCGAGCTCGTTCTGGTAATTATGACACCTGCTAGTTACTATCACACCGTTGGATGCCTCCCTGAGTTTGACTAGCTCGTCACCATTTATAATTAATTTCTTTAGTTGCTTAAAAGTTATGAAGTAATTATTAATGACTGCGCCTTTAGATGCTTCAATGTATATTCTCCCGGTACAGTAAATCATTTTCTTGCATCAGCAGCTGTCTTGATTGCTAGCTTGCTAGAGGTCACACAATGGCAAGGGCTCGACCCTAGCAGCCTTTGGGGAGCCGCACCTCTTCCCAACCCCCCGCCCCTTGGCCCTCTCATGCAGCTCTGTTGGCTCGCAGTCCCGTATGACCTCTGGTGCATTTATTCCTCCTCCACCTCCTCCTCCCTTTGGGGAGCTAAATTAGAGGCATTGTGCTAGAATGACCCCCCAAAATCCATAGATGGTGTCACTTGCAGGGGTGGACAAGAGGGGGAGAGTAAATTATGTTGCCTGTAGCCTGATAGCATGCCTGGCCTGCATTCACTTGACTTGAATGAGTGAAATAGATGTCCCTAATAGAATGACATGGCATCACCTGACCGGGTCATCCACATATTTGTGGATTAATGGGCCCTACTGTTACAACTTTGGGGCATATCTTATGATGAAGGCCTCTTTCTTTATGCAGATTACTAAAACAATGCCATATCATTTGGAAAGGATACTTAGTTTAATTTCCGTGTAAGGACAGACCTAAGATTGGGTTAAGTTTAACAATATTTACAGAATTGTCATAGTAAGGAATAGTTTTTATTCAAATCATCCAGCCCATGGTTGTATTTTGTGAACTTTGTCTTTATTGATGTGTATTAACTATTTTTATCGGTTTGTTATGTTTATTGCAGTATAGGTAGTATTCCCACTGTGGCCTCATAAAAACAGGGTGTGCATATTTGCTTGAACAATCTGGTGTCAAAGGGCAGTTGTCTCATCAATCGTATATTGGAAAAGAACATACTCAGTGTTCCTTCTGGATTGTCACAATGTACCGTGTATTCTGACAATGGTCTGAGCTGCCAGGGGAATTAAGATTGGGCTGCTATTTGACTCTAATTTGTGAGCGAAGAGGATTGGCCTACTACATTTAGTTCCTTCCTTTTGTACACGCAATCACTAATCAGAATGACTTAAAGTGATCCACTAACTTGTACACATCTCTAATTGGTAAGGAGAGCAGTAGGAGTGGATTAGGGGCCTGGTGTGGCTTTTCCCTAGCAACAAGGACCCCAGACACTGCTCTGAGAGGTTATCCAAGTCATTTCCTCTTTTACGATAGAGCTGAAAAGATAAAGTTCCAATTGCAGTTTCATGAGAATTCTCTTTTTTGTGGCTATGTTTAACCTCTGTTTGAGTGAAACGCAGTTCATATGTCCACTTTCCTTATAAAGGGGTAATCTTCACATTTCTCAATTGGAGAACGTTTTAGCTTACATTAAGAAACCGTACATTCAATGAAAAGTATGGTATTCCAGGCCAAGCGTCTTGTTCTATTCACCCATTCCTGATGTTAGTCAGGCCTCTGCTGCATTTGTTAAAGCTAACTCGATTAGCCTTTGCACACAAGGGCAGCTGTGGTAAATGTGGGTCTCTTTGTAGAGGGGGCTGGCCTTAATTCTCTAGGTACAGTCTCGTGCTTGGATTTTCCCCATTGCACATTGGTAAAAGGTTAACATGAGGAAAATATGGGTAGTTGGTTCTCTTATTTGGACATGGGTGCCATCATGTATCTGAGAAATCTTAAAGTTTTGATGAACTGAAAATGGACACGCTTTTTCTTCCAGAAGATGTGTGCATGTTGTAGGGCTACTAAACGTGCTCAACCCACTTCAGTTTTCACAAAGTAATCCTTTGTGATCACCATGTACAGAGACTTAATTCTACAACTGTTGATCCATATATATCAATGAATGCGGAGGTACAATGAATAATTACCTCCTTTAATGTTTCCCCACTAAGCAGCTTTTTGCACATTGTCACTCTCTAATTTCATCTTTTTTTAACAAAACAATCTAATTTAATTCTGATCCTCTACAATGATTTAAGTTTCCCCAATGTGTGACCCATGTTGAATCCTGATCAGGTTGAAAACTGCGTCCCGAGTGCATTTTGACATGTTTAATTTTGCCATTGGAAGGAATCAAAAAAGTTGTTGTTGTGATTGTATAGTGTGAATCCTAACCAGTAGGCTTTTGAGGCGCCACTGTCTGTCTTAATGGATGGTAAGATCAAATAACCTGAAGTATCCCGAGGGACAAAATTGAGATTGGGGTTCTTACACAACCCATTTTCACCTTGTCAAGGCATATGGGATATTCTTTATGAAGAGTGAGCCCCCCTAATTTTAAAGGGAACCCACCCATTATTGTTTGGTGTTTGCTAGATTCGTAGATGGGATGTTTATTGGGGGGCACAGGTCATTAGAATTGGGTGGGCTCGAGCCAGAGGGAGAATTCTTCCTGTTGAATTAGTGGCTCTGCCCTCCCCTCGTCCCTCCACTCTTCTGGCAGGGCATTGTTAAGAGGCCGGGAGACACTCAGAGCAACCCTCCCACACCTTGGGCCAAATGCACACAGAAGTATTGTTCTAGCATCTGGGGACCAACTGGTTAGGTGGGGTTGGGATGGGGGGGATGGACACAGTAGACGCAGGGAGTTAGGGAAGCACTGGTGGTGATGGCCTCAGGCCTGGGCTGGTCATGAGACTTCATGGAGATTGGGTGGGGTCAGACAAGTGAGGGGACAGGGGTGAACATGTGTGCGTAAAAGGTAAACAAAAACTGGCTCCAGTGGGTCATTATGTTGCATGAGGACAGTGCTGTATCACATGATCTGTTAGAGGTGTGTCATGTTTGTCACGGATCTGCTGGCCTTGGGGCTTTGTGGTTTGTTTAGGTTTGTGTAGTTGCAGCGTATCCTCACTGTTCAGTCAGTTGCTGTGTCGAGCATGAATTTATGGCCATCTTGGTACATTTGATAAACCTGTAAATCAGCTCTCCATGGCTCTTCACTGCAAATTTTGAAGGACTGTCAACCAAGAATAAATCATTCTTCCAGAGGGCCTTCTTTAATTCTTATAGCCCCTGTTTTGGTCTGTCATGCTCCTGCTTCTACCATCACTCTCTGAAATAAGAAAGTAGCCATGTCAAGGCTGGGGCTGAGGGGTTATTGTTCTCACATATTTCTCTTGGTCCTGGCTTTTGCAGCTTGCGTTGAAGCTGGTCTTGCCTGCAGCATCTGCTATGCAGGGTTGGTCTGCTGTTTCTCCCAAGCTCCGAGCTCACACGTGGCACATCTGGTGAAAGAATGATGCTGCTGATGAGGCCTGTCTCGGGCAACTTACCCAGTACCTTTCTGTCCTTCCCTGACTCCAATAAGTACACACACACACACACACACACACACACACACAGCTCATATCAGAACTGCAAGGCTAGTCTTACCTCTCTGGCCTGTTGCCTTGCGTAATGGATAAAAGCTGTGGGGAGTTGAGGGGTTTTGAGTTGTGATTGCTAGTTATTTTAAATGATAAATGGTATCTAAAAATTCTCTGGAACTAGGAGTCTGAGAGCTGTTATGGCTTCAATATAGTCTCTTTCTATGCAACTTTCTGACTGTTAACAGGTTTTTGAACATATTTTTCTCTCAGGATCTTAAATAAAGTGCAGCAAATTTAAAGCTCTCAACTATCTATATAGAGGAAAACCAACTTAAAATAAAAAAAACATGTGTGATCACTGGCAATCCACCTCTGACGAATATGCAAGTTTTTTTTGTGTAGTACTCTTACCCTTCACTGCACTGTGCCAAATATTCCACAGCTCTCAACATTATGACCATGCCTATCCAGAGGCTTTGATGTGTATATCATGGAATAATTTTTCTCCCTCTCCTCATCCTCTTCGTCTCACCCACATGCACCCTGGCTCCTTTCTATGCTTGCAAGTGGGAGCTGCTGTGTAATAAGAGAGTGATTTCAGAGCCCTTTCACAAAGACCCACAGTGAGTGGACAATGAGCCTCGGGGAGAACATGGGCTATTGTGAAGGCTAAAATGGGGTGACCCAACTCCTCTCTATCGCACTCGCTTTGCTTCCCCCTCTGTGCCACATTTTCTCGTCTGCCCATTTTCTCGAAGCTCAAGGTTTCACTCTCTACAATCTCACTAGTGTTCTTCGTGCTTGTACTATCTGTGCTTTTTTCATTTATGCAACAACCTTTTCTGATCTTTTCAGAGTAATTTTCTTTTTTTCTACTTCACAACTCCTCACTTCTTTTCAGCTGTGTCACATTATATGTGGTCTGTCTAAACCCTTTATTTCTTCTAGCCTATAAAGCACGTTCCCTTTTTCCCCTCTCCATCTCTCCCTCATTCTGCCTCACATTTCATTCCATCCCATCTCTCTCCCTCCAGCTGTGGCAGAGGATGATAAGCCCCCCTATACTATCCTGTGTGCCCAGGCTGCCCTGGACAAGAGCTGCAGTGTGGAGGGGGTAGGGGTGGGGGCTGGGTGGGGACCTCAGAGAAATGGGTTTAATCTGAATTACTCGAGCTGAAACCCCAGCTGTGTGTATGTGCAGGCAGCTTGGTTTTTGTGTGTTATTGTGTGTGTATAACTGCATGTGTGCACAGAAGAAATGGTGGGAGGGGACAGAATGCAGGGCTTGAGCAATGTGAATTATTCTGGATTAGGACATCTGCTGTGCAATTTTGAGATGTACATGCTGCTACATCTGTGTGTGAAAACTTTCCTGTAGAATTCTGTGCGTTCTCATGCATTTCATTTTTTTGTTTGGTTGTTTTTAACTGGGCCATGTTTTTTTGGCTGTGTGCATGTATTAACCTAACCCTGGTAAACACGTGTGCATCATATACTCCTCTCGCTCTGTACCAGGCTGGCCCTTTGCCCTGTTGAGGGGGAGCAGAGGAGGGGGAGTGGGGCTGGTACAGGGTAGGTCTGTGCTTTGGCCAGTTCCCTCCTGTCCTACAGTCAGGTTTTGTCCTACTTTGGACACCTGTCAGCCATCCTCCAGGTATAATTAGGGCCCCTCTGACATCTATAATTTTATTGTACACAAGCTACATGTATATAGATCCATGTAAAACTACTTTCCAGTCAAGTTCCAGGCTAAACAGATGGAAAATACATTAATTTGTCATGGAAAAACAAATATGATTTGTTTTGAGAACAGGGATCTTCAAAAGAGAGAAATATTTTAGTGTTACAAAAAATACTTGTGATGGACTATAATACTGTTAACTGGGAGTCCTTGGTGTGAATCTTAAATTATAGCCTGTCTCCTCTCCTCTTCTTACAGGCAGAATTCAGATTGGATTTTCATTTGTTTCTTTAAAAAGCCATTTCCAAATTATATCGTCAGGTCACCTGCAGCTCCGAATAAAATGTCTGCATGTCCTTCTTACGAATGAAATTCCTTTTTGTTTTGTAACGTGACAACAAACGTATTCGCCAAAGTCGTCTGTATCTCCTATAAAGTAAAAAAACATGAAGAACATTTCGGATTTTATTAATCGTTTTCTTATTCTTCAAATTGTGCATTAAAATTAACGGAAATGCAGCACTATGTTTTCTTAGTTTATTTAAAATGTTGGTACATGCTGAGATCCTTAAGTGCAGCATACACTATATTAAATTGAATATTTCAGCCATCTACAATTGAAATATTTAAACCATTCACACAATCCTTTGTCACTCAAACAAGGAGAGAACAGTTCTCATTTCTCAACTGAAGTACAGTCACAAGACACTTTGCTGCCTCTTACTTGAAAATGCAACACCATATTCTACAAATAATATGACAGTGTTCAATCTAGGATTTTTTTTCCCCAAATACATTCTGGAAATTTAATATGGGAAACATTTCCTGTAATTTTGAATGGGGCAAATTGTAGAGCAAATCAACAAACTGAACTGAGCACTGCGTTTGTGGCAATGCGACTCCTCAATCTATTGGAGCTCAGCTTTTACCTTGTTATTTATCCCAGCTCCCCCATACAAAGCCTGTCAAACCTGTTTCACCCTGAGGGCAGGTGTGTCAGGTGCCCTCTGGCTGTTTCTCTGTGTGAGTGTATTTTGTAGAGACGGCACTACAAGAAGGGAAATTGTATGTGTTGTGCAATTGTGTTTGCTTTGAGCACACAAAAATCTTAATCAACAAGTCTTCTCTTTCTCTCTCTTTCTCTTTCTCTTAAAAGGAGATGGTGAGACCCTCAGACAATGCCAGCCCCTCCACTAACTCCTCAGAGGAAGACTACCGCAACAAGCCCAATGAGAACTCTTACTGTTACCAGCTTCTCCAGGAGCTGGACAAGCAACGCAAAAGTGGCATCCTCTGTGACGTAAACATAGTCGTCTCAGGCCAGGTGTTCCGGGCACACAAAAATATCTTGGTGGCGGGCAGCCGCTACTTCAAAACCCTCTACTGTCTGACCAAGAGCGAGGCACAGGACCAGGCCACGGTCACACACCTGGATGTTGCTGCTGTCCAGGGGTTCTCAGTTATCCTCGACTTTCTGTACTCCGGGAATCTGCTGCTCACAAGCCAAAATGCCATTGAGGTGATGTCTGTTGCGAGTTATCTTCAGATGACAGAGGTTGTACAGTCGTGTCGGGCATTCATAAAGGATGCCCTGAATATCAGCATCAAGCAGGAGGCTCCTGATTCAGTGGTGGTGGACTACAACAAAAGGCAGATGGTTGCCAAAGAGGGGCAGAGAGGGCTGGACCGGAAGCCGAGCAACTTCTGGGCCACCAGTATCCTGTCAAAGCTGTCGATCAAAGCCAGCAACAACCAAGGAAAGGAAGCACTGGAGGAGGAAGAAGAAGGTGGCAGGGTAAAGGAGGAGACCAGCGATATAGAGGTGACAGTGGTAGGGGGAGAGGGCTGTGCCCTTGTGACCCCCGGAGCTTCTGCAAGCTGGACCCACCACAACGACAACTCCTCTGATTCAGCAGAGACCAATGAAATGCGGGTGGCAAGTGGCCAGGCGCAGGTATTCGTCTGGAACGAGTCAGCCACAGGCGGCGCTGCAGCAGCACCGGCAGCAATAAAACGAGAAGCACCGGATGCTGCAGCTGGCAGCGGCCGGAGGAAAAAACAGACCACCACACGGCGATTTGTCTACAACTTCCCACCAGACCCTGAGGAGGGATTTGATGAGGGAATGTTCATCCAGCCATCAGCCTCCTATCCCAGAGAAGACTTCTCTTCCCTCTCCGAAAACGCTGGTAGAACACACTTTGCACCTTAACACCCTTAGCTGCAATGACACACAGCTTTCAAAGAAACCGTATTAATCTCCTGGCTCTGGGAGTGATAGTGTATTCTCGCTTGGAGAATGAATTAGGTAGGCTTCATTTATGGTAGATGGACTTATGAGAAATGTTGACATAACTAGACGTAAATGTGTGTTGAGTACATAAAGCTTACGACACAGCAGGGGGAACAGGTACAAGTGTGGCAATCGTGATGATTTTCATGACAGCCAAACTGATAAAATGACGTAAACAATCCTCTAAACCGTAGCCATGTTTTGGCTAGCAATAGGAGTCCTTGTGATCTGTAACTGTTCGGATCAGGACTGCTACTTCCATACTTTGTGATTATCATGAGTGCAAATCTAGCTCTGGGCTTGTTGAAGAAAGTTACCAGTTATGTCATGTCGCAGCATTAGTCAGTGTACTGCCTTTTTTCTGCATTAAGGTTGTTAATTAATTTCCATGATTGATTACAGTTTGTAAGCTCTGCAAAATAGTTTGTGTCCTGAAAGCTATTTGCTTCATTGCTTCCTGGTTGCAGGTGTTTGCAAACTTACCGTTAAGAGGCCGGGAGTATTCAGACATCATGTAACCCTTCGTGCCTGGTATTTTTAGCTTTTCATCCTACCAGAAGTTATTGATCACAGCAAACCTACACCAAGAAAAAGGATGGATTTAAAGCATTCAGTTAGTGTCCTGTTGTTACACCAAACAGCAGAGATGGTTTTTATCAAGCTTTTAACCTGCCATGTGTTGCCAACAAATGAATTGCTCCCAGTGATGATCTCCACTCATCACTGCTGAGCAGGGGGCTTTTGAAAATTTTGCCTACCTGGAATCATTTGTCTCAACCTAACAGGACTGCAGAGACTTGTTACCAAATAAATGATTTTTTGCTTCCATCCATCCATCCATTTTCTACCCCTTAGCCTGTTAAGGGTCACGGGAGGCTGGAGCCTATCCCAGCTGCCTTCGGGCGAGAGGCGGAGTACGGGTTGATTTTTTTTTTGTTTCCTATAATGATATTTAGTCAGAGATGTCTTAATAGCTGCAGGTTGGTACATCTTGATAGTTTATTAAGTCTTCAAAGTGATTCACAAGTGGCCTTTTAGCTCATTCATTTTAGGAGGAAATCAGGTTAGGGTCACCTTCCTGTTTCGCTCTAAAGATTTTTGCACTCCTTGAAATCTTTGCTTTCTATGTACCCTTGGATAACTCGCTCTCTCTGTGCCTTAATCTATCCACAGCTCCATTCTATCCACATACAGCGCACTGCTCTTAGTAATCTCTCCTTTTCCCTTCAGTCCTCTCCTTCTGTTGGCCCCATTAAGCATTGCACTCCATAATGATATCACATATTAAGTGGAGTGGTATGGACAGGGGGAGGGGATGTGTGAGGCACAAAGTGTGTGTGGAACGATAGAGAGAACAGCATTTTGTGTTTGTGAGAGAGAGGTCCTCCCTAATGCAGGATAATGAAGAAAGCAGGGGAAACATTTCTTCCCTCAAGCCTCCCTAAATGCGCTTGAATGCTCTTAGTGCCTCCAACTCCTCCTCAGGCTCATTTTAATGCATGTGCGAAGTGATCCAGGGTGTTGTAATAGCCTTGAGAGAAGCTTGCTGAGTTTGAGTGCATGTGTACTTCTTTAACTCGTTGTTGTTTGGCTGCATATCTATGTACACCGCTTACCCAGATCTATTCTCCACACTGGGTTTGTAGTAACAGTGAAGTATTTGAGGCTGATGTTTACTGATCTATTGCGTGGCGACAGTTGAGTAACCACACTGAACAATTCAATCATGCAGTCCAGTTTAAATATTTGTGAAAATTAAGTTCATGTTTACAGAAATGAGGCTCCCAAATCACTTTGTCACGTGTCAAACTGATAAACTGATGAACCCCCCCCATTGAACTGTTACAGCGATGAAGTGTCATCCAGAATATTTGAGAAATGTGTAACAAATTATTCTGATGCCATTTGACATCGGAAGGATTGTTGTCTTTTGTCATGGGTGCAACGAAACTAGAAACATCGTAAACCAATCAAGCCTTGCTTTTGTTTAGTCATTTTTTTAAGCATCTCTAATGTTTGCACTTGTCAGTGGTTGTGTTAAATGCACATTTTAAAGCATTGCATTTTTTAAAAAGTGACAAGACACAAATGAAAAGATCTGAGAAAAAAATCATAGGGGAAGAATCCGATGCGCTTATTTTCTTTTCTCTGAATGACCCTATTTATCTGTATTATGTTGATTGTTTTTAATTTCCTTGAAATTTAAGATTGATTTTTAAGCTGTAAAGTGTAGTCAACAATATTTGGAATTTGGTTGTGCTGAGACTTTTAACACTGTCCTGTAAATTAATTTTTCTTGTAATTTAAGTGTATTCCTTTGGTTGTAGATAGAAATGTGTCTGGACAGACTACGGCTTTCTTGCTCAACAATGTTGGGGATTTTTGAGTAGCTTCACATGAAATCTGACAAAAGCATCTATCACGTTGAGGGGTTTATGTAAGGTTGATCTTCTCTGTAGGAAACAGGCAAGGCTTCTACAGCATGGGGAAAAATGTGCAACCATAAATGTGACAAATCCTTAACATTCAGTGCTTTACTTGGGATTTCTGTACACAAATGACAGTTTGTTTCAGCCTTGCAGATAATTTACATGTGTCTCTGTCCATCCATTAAAATTAGTTGAGACAGGCAGAGCAGGCATTGTTTAAGAAAAGCCAGGCAGTAATCTCTAATATCTCCATTATGTACTGAAACAAGAGACCCAAATAGTTTGTCTGAAGGCACTTTGGGCAGTAAACTCACACAGTCTAGTTGTATGTGCTGGCTGTGTGTGACTTAAGTTAACTGAGAGGAGAGCTGTTTTTCTCTTTCAATGAACCTACGGTTATGGAAAATATTATCCACAGTTCGAGTAAGTGTCATGCATCACCCAAAACTCGACACAAGCTTTATGTTTTACTCAAGGTTGTTTTAATACCTTTGTTCGTGACCTTTCATGTGTGTTTAAGTGTTATAGTAAAACTACAATATCCCAGTGCATCACAGCATCTCCAGAAGCCCCACTGGGCAGGACACGAGCTTGTGCCTGTGTCAGCTGTCACTAATTTCGATGTTGCTGCATTCAGCAGCAGCAGCGGTTGTCGGAGCAGCAAACAGAAATGAGTTGTGCGGCACTGTCACAACATGCTCACTTTCCATCACCTCTGTCAGTTCCCATCATTATGCATTTAGAGAAATTAGTATGTTTTTAGGTCCATATTTATGTAATGTTATGTAATGTATTCATTGATGTTTATTGCTTTTTACATTATGACTCAACAAAACGTACCTGGCCAGTCGTCATGAAACTTGGTGGTGCAGGAGCTGAGGAGGCTTTCATTAAATTTTGGGGCCGATTACAAGCCACTTAATGCAGACAACTGATAGGTTAAGAGAGGGTTATTGGCCTTGGCAGTGGTCGGCGCTCTGAGTAACACAGGATGACTGCGAGGACACTCAATGTGCAATGGTGCAGCAAAAAAGATTCTCAACTGATGATTATTGACGTTTAGAGGCCCCCTTTGTAAAACGGGAGCATTTGAAACCATATTAATGCCATTTTAAATGCCTCAGTTTCTCATTTTTCCAGTTATTTATGGACAGAAAGCGATTTGTCAAAGTTTTCAGTTTGTGACAGCGTTTTCTACAGTGTCTCCTTGCAGTCTGGTAGAATGAGACTCGATTAGCCTTGTGTTGCAAAACAGTGCTCATTTGTTGGGACTTGCTCTGGATATGTCACATGACTGTGGAACTGTTACTGCTTCTTCACTGAAATGGTGCTTTGCAAAGCAAAAAGAGGATGTACAATGACCAGTCTACAGTTGGATATTAGATTATTCTACAGGCTAAATACACACAGTCTCGCAGAAAAGACAAGGAAGGGTTTCCATCTTGTTCATGGTTACAACTTTGCACTAAAAATACAACTAATAGCCATCTTGATTTGAACAGTCATAGTTTGATTCCATTTCTTTTTCTTTTGAGCATGCTAACATGAGCTGTTCCAATTTCACAATGTCAGTAACTGTTGTCACATGTTTGGCTTTCATTTTGCTTCAGTTTGATCTGTCTTAGTTCTGCTCAAACAATGGAAACATAGAACCCCAAATTATGATATTTTTTAAATTAGTTTTTAGTTCTGCTGCCCTGGCTGCCATCCCCCTTTGATACATATGAAGTATGAGTTGGTGGCCTGTGACCAGGATCAGCTTCCAAAATATATGATGTTACAAATTTTGCCAGTTAGGCTGCCTCTTAACATCAGATTTTCACTGAGCTCTGTGAAAAATTACACTGCAGCGGGTCAGTGTGAAAAAAGCTTTGCATTGTCCCCCTGCGCATACACTCTTCTACACAGTGAATCTCAAACATTCATCTGTGGGAACAAGAAGAAAACCATTTTTGACTGGAGGGGGGATTAAAGTTTGAAAATTGTGGCTCCAGTAGCCCCTGGTAGAGAGAGCCCTACATACCAAAGCCAACCCTTTACTGAATGTCATCCTCACTCTTTGCCTGTCTTCCCTCTCTATCACTGTCAAAATAAAGCAGAAATTCGAAAGATAATAGAAATGCTTTTTTTTTTGCCGTACATAACACATGTGGATAAAATTGATCAAATGTTTTTTTCCTTTTTTCATGTAATTCAAGGGGCCAAAATAGACATCAAAGGTTATGTTTTTATCCGTGCTACGAGCAGAGCAAGTGTTGGTTATGATTGCCAAAGACAGGAAAAACCAAAAGGTGACATAGACAACTGTGGAGGCAGCTGGTGTTGACGGTAGACAGTTTGCAGAGCCACAGGATGGCGAGTGTTGTGGAAAATAAGAACAGTTGAAAGTGAACCGTGGTTTGGAAGCTCTGTAAGTGCTTTTGCAATGGCTGTCTGCCTCTACCACGGCGAGCCCACAGTCAGCGCTCTCAGCCAGTAAAGTGTTGGGTTTTCTCCAAACAAGGCTGGTGGATTGTTTAAAGGGTGGGTGCTGCAGACACACAGCAGGTGAAATGCATTTGCATACACACTCTGGCGAAGTACACACACACAATAACCCCCCCCCCCCA
The DNA here is from genome assembly GCF_037954235.1 of Aulostomus chinensis. Taxonomy (NCBI): domain Eukaryota; kingdom Metazoa; phylum Chordata; class Actinopteri; order Syngnathiformes; family Aulostomidae; genus Aulostomus; species Aulostomus chinensis. The sequence continues at coordinate 6,963,744 of NC_141341.1, read as the reverse complement.
ACCCCCCGCCCGCCACACACCACTAGGGGCAGTCCCTTCTCTCCCTAAGCTGCTCTAATGCACTGAGGTTGTCCTTACTTTACCAAATATTGACCCAGCAAGAATGGACACACATGTAGGGGCGTGTCTTTAATGGGCTTGAAGCGCTGATGTTCGAGGAACAGGACACGCACACACAGGTGCTCACACACAAGCGCTTACAAAAGCTGAGTGTAAGCTGAGCTGGTGTGAGGGCTTGACTCCTGTCATTTCTTAATTAACCCCCTCCCTGCTGGAGGCCTGGTCACACCATGCGTTTGTCACGCTGATTGGGGGAAACGCGCTGCTTTACATACAGTAGGGGCCTGTTTGTTTTCCCTTCCTTGTTAACTGAAACTTCCATTGTTTCGTGTGGGGGCTGGTTAGTTATGTACACACAGTGTCCAGAGCAGTGACCCCCCCCCCCCCCCCTCCTCCACCCCACCCCCCACTCCCAGGCTCTCAACTGCCTCTCATCTCTCTCTCTCCCTCTCACTTCTCCTGTCCCCTCCCCCTTTCCCAGAGCTGGCCAATCAGATCCAGTATAGCATCATTCAAGACATACAGCAAGGCGAGTCCTGGGAGAATGGTAAGATGCCACACTTAAGAACAGGCTTCTGCAGAGTAACTTAGTGACATGCTTCTTCTTAGTGAGTGTTGGCAGTCGAGTCGGCATGTGTCATTTCATAGGAGAACAGACGGACAGTTTCTGATTAGGAACTGGGGTTTGACCAGCATCAGAAGTGTGTGGCTGACCTGAAATAAGAGATCGCGTTCTATGAAATGATCGTCTATTTACAGACGACATGGGAATGGAGGACACATGTTGATCCAGCACAGAATAATTAACTCGGCTCGAGTAGGAGGTGGGGCGTTGTCTTTAGTACACCAGGATGTGAGTTGCATGTTTAGCTCTAAATTCATATGAAATAAAATACATTAAAGGGTGGGCGGTTGCCTAACACTTAATTCATTGTGACAGAGGAACTTTTGGAACATTTAATGTTTTTAACAGCTCAGTGAACTCCTCACAATGTAGATGAAATGTGTGAAATCTTATATTCACACACACACACACACACACTCACTCACACCAAAATCGAATATATTGTTCCATCATCCTCCCAATCTCACACCTCTTGTATGGTGCATGTCATTTGCTGTGTTACTGCATGTGTGAGTGATAATTGTGAAAAAGCATAGCTTGAGGACCAGGCAGACCCACTGTTAAAGATAATAATAATAATAATAATAATGATAGTAATGGAAAAAGAAGACGAATCCCATTTTACACAAACTGATCAGAACCATAGTATTGTCTGCTTTGTATATCAGTATGTATGTAGGTGACAGTTCAAAGCCAAAATTAGTGGCTTGCTGCACTTCCACTCACATATAGGGAATACACAGGTGACCTGCTTCTCATCAACACCCCACCCCCCACCCGGACCCTCCTCCCCCTAGCAACCTGCCCTGACAACGCCAATGTTGTCTGTTCCTTGCTCAAACAAAAGGCTGGGCCCTTTTCTTCCATACACGACAGTGAAGACACTCACACTGTTCAGAGCCTTTTCAAAATCAATAGATTGCTAATTTAGTTGTTTAGCCAGCTGCTCACAGTAGCTTGTTGGCATAAAAAAACAGGGTGCTTAATGAAGAAGGCATTGTGTCTCAGGACACTTGAGTTACCTCCTTGTGAAGAAATAAAATCACGTCGATACCAGCAGCTCCACGATGCTTGAGGGTTATGTAAATCCAAGGTTTATTATTGTTAAATATGGTAGGTAGTGGTGGTTGATGCTGGGAGGAGAGGTTCATATTGGTCCTGTGATCCCTGTACAGTTGCAGTTTCAAACACACATTGATTTCTCATTGTTCTCTGTGGTTGTTAAATCAGTTTCCTTTATTTTGTATTATTCCCATCTGCATTATTTCCCCCACACAGTACAACCTGTTCTTGTTGTTACCTTGCACTTGATGTTCAATATGATTCTGAATCATTCCTAATATTGCTGCAAAGACTTCGAACGTCATTACACTGGGCTGCAGAAGGCAACGGTTACTTAGCAACTGTCACAGCGCTGCATTGACAGGTTTACAAGGCTGCCACCGTCTTCAGTCCTTCACTTCAATCGGCCTCTGTAGCAATTCTTGATGTTTGGCGAAAACATCAGATCTAGAAAACGGACCGGCACAAACTGATGTTGCATCAAAACAAGTGGCTGTCATACGTGTCCCGCTGTTTCTTGCTGACTTTTTTTCTGCATGTGTCGTCTTGTCTACCCAGGTGAGTCGTCCCACCTAGCCCTCAATAAGCTCAAGTGCCCCCACTGTAACTACATCGCCAAGCACCGCCGCACGCTCAAGAGGCACCTGATCATCCACTCGGGCGTGCGCTCCTTCAGTTGCGACATCTGTGGCAAACTGTTCACCCGTCGTGAGCACGTAAAGAGACATTCCCTGGTGAGTCTGCACACTAACACAGGATCCTCTCGGCCTCATATGGCAGCATTTCAAGCTCTCTCACAACGTTGCGCTGGTGCGGTGTGGGAGGTGGTTGCTCAGGGGAGTGAGTGCAGCATGAGACTGTGAGTTGTGATCATACAATAATTAGAATCAGAGGGGGTGTCATTGCAATGACAACATTGAAAGTGTAAACAGACCTTATCATTTTAATTGCTAATTAGACAAGAATTGTTGAGCCATTTCCCCCCCTTTTTTTTAAACCTAAGCTTCCAGTGGGAAAAAAATTGCATTTACACACCATTGACATTTTGTTTGCTTCATATATTTGGAACTTCTATTCACAGTTAAAGTACCCCCCCCCCCTTTTTTCCATCCTTGCACAATTAGAATATAGTGTGATGTGCTGCTGACATGAGTTAGCAAGCAGTTAACTCTAAGCGTAGAGACCCGAGAGTCGATATTGATCTTTTAATTAAGCCTAAATATAACAGCCCGACGTGCATTTCTCAAAATGTAGAACTGTTCCTCTGAAGTGGCTGTTCTTGTGTAATGATCATGGTTCAAAGGCGCCTCTCTTAGTAAACAGTTTGCTCCGCTCTCAGTGTCTTTTTTGACCACAGCTAGCAGCTGTTTTCAGACCTCTGAAAGCCTGCCGTACACGAGCCTGCTCAACACCAAATGGTAAACAGACACCGGAACAAGCTCACATAGTGCAGCATTGAGCTGCTAAAGATCCAGATATGCAGGAGTGGATGGAGATGAGAAACAGAGCTGAGAATGAGTGAATGCTGGACTCAAGCTCACTCAAAATGACTTTCTTCATGATTTTACATTCCACAAAAGTCTACAATCTGAGGCAAATCTGGCACCCAAGCAATACGTGCACACTGTTCGAGCACAGATGCCAAGTGAGTCACTCGTGCGTCGCCAACACATGTCAGAAATCTAGCAGGCTGAATATGTGGATCCATCAGCAACAGCCACTTTCAGCCAATGACAGCACACAAGACTGAGAGGAAAAACTACTCCGTGTACGTGCAACACAAAGCAGGGTTGGTTTTGTCCCCACTGGACACAGTCTGCAAAAAGATTTGGGAATGCGCTGTAAACGTCAAATACAAAATAATATCCCAATCCCTTTCTTTCCGCCGAGGCCATGTTTTTCTAGAGCACCCATTTTTGGAACAAAAGATCCTGTTTTGCATCCAAGATTTGCGGTGTCCCTTCTTGTGTGCATTCTTTTGATATAACAGAGCTCAATACAACCAGACTAACTCAGTAGTGCACTGAGAACACGAGAGCCATCTGAGAAAGTTGTGTAGTGTGAAATTGACTTCATATTCATCTGCTGGACAGAAGCAACTTCCAGTAATTGATGGAATTGGATGCATAGCGAAGCAAGTTTTCAAAAAGTTGAGCATAAATGTTAACTCAGAAGGTCGTGATGCACAAATGTCATTTTTGCTGCCCTCAAGTGGCCAAATTAATCAGTTGATGCAGCTTTTAGTGTCTCAAATTATCTACCAGTGAATGCAAATCATCAAATGGTGGCCAACGCGCTTCCCTGATTTTCTCTTCTGGTCTTGATTCCTCCTACAGGTGCACAAGAAGGACAAAAAGTACAAGTGCATGGTTTGCAAGAAGATCTTCATGCTCGCAGCCAGCGTCGGGATCCGCCACGGCTCGCGGCGCTACGGGGTGTGCGCTGACTGCGCTGACTCACACCAGGCCACTCAGGAGGGCCTGGATGCTATGGAGTTCCCCCGCGACGAAGACTTTGAAGGGGAGGAAGGGGAAGACCTGGAAGGGGAGGAGCCTGCTGACAACGACCAATCAAATTGGGTTGAGGGCAACACTGGTGCTGCCCTGGAAGAGGACAAAGAATTTTAACAAGCTTCAGAAACAAAATAAATTGATGTTTAATATATGTACACAAACCTAGCTGGTAAACAATCAACTCCAAAGTGCTATCAAACCTTGAGGTTACTTAATTGTGCAAGTATATGACAAAGAGATGGATTTAAAAAAAAAAAAAAGCTTTGGTAGAGTGAACTCCAAGATGTACAGATTTTATTATTGTTGAAATGTGTCCAACTCTGGGCCCAGCGCTCACAAGAGAAAGATTCTAATGACAAATATTATGATGAATCAGGTTTTTTGGTGATGTATTTGTATTTCCTGTTATCTGGGGGGAGGGGAAGTTGGGCTGGGTGATGTAGTTTTGAGTCGGGGTAGGCCAATCGTCTAAAAGAAAAAAGAAAAAAAGAAATGTTAATTATTTAATTTATGAAGAGAGGTTATTATGGTCTTATCAAATGCTATAATTTTTATTTCTGTTCTTGTCTGTAAGCAGATGCACAGTCATGTCTGTGGCTTTCTGCCTAATCAGAGAGTTTGTTGCTCGGTGTGTGTACAATGGAAGAAGAGCATTATTGCAGATGAGAAGGTTTTTAACTTGCTCTGTAGACCTTGTTTAGATGCGCTAAATATATAATATTATTCTGTTCTGTTTTTTTTTCTTTCCCTGCACAAATCTTGGAACCAAAAAATCTGTTTTGTGACTCTAATGTTTCACAGCCATATTTATGATTAATTTAAGAGGGCTGTGATATTGTGCCAAACAGACCGCACACCAAGATTGAGCAGGAAACAAAAACTACTGAATACGCTTAAAAGAAAAAAAACAAAGCAAAACAAAAAAAAAAAGACCATGTGAGGTTTTTTTGTTTTTTTTCTTAAGCGGAAAAAAAAGATTAATAAAAAAAGAATAAGCGAAGTACAAGGGGAAATGTTATTGCTAGCTTTATACAAATCACAGCGTCACAGTAACACTTTATTGTTAATTAAAACAAAAGCATTTGACTTTCACTTAAAGCTTGAATTTTGCCAAATGACGAAACGTTTGGTGCTGTAATGCTTGTCGCAGAATACTGGACCTACAGGCTATATATGATGTTTATAATCATAAAGCTTAAACTGACTCAGTTATACGTATGTAATCAGCTTAAACTATAGAACACTGTTGTGCTACGGCGACTATCAGGTATGCTTTGCCATTGTTTTTAAGCTTTTTATTTTTATTTAATGCACACACGTACATACACACACACACACACACACACATACACATACCATTTTTGTAGAACTACCGGCAGTACTTGTAATCGACGTTATGAGGACCTAAGTGGACATCAATACCTGTATACGTTTGTTTATATTTGGTACTGAGTTATATAGTAAAAACCGTTTATATATTTTGAATCACTTGAACGTTGATTGTTAGGGGAAGAAAGTGTCCAGAAAATCATGATGTGTAATGTTTTAAGTTTGAAACTCCATTTTTCTTGTGTAAAAGGTATACACAATGATTGAATTTGATGTTAAGTTTTTTTTTGTTTGTTTTTTTTTTTTTGTTTTTGTTTTAGGTCTGCCAGGTAGGAAAACACTTTGTTCCACAAAAAGTGAAGATCTATGGCGCCTCATAGACATGCACTTACTTTTGCGTTCATGAAAATAATTTCTTTTATGTTTCTTTGCTTCCCCAAAAGCGGGTCTGAATGGAACTATATATATCTATATATATATATATATCTATATATATATATATATATTATATAAACAACTGTTGTGTCTTTCTTCCAATGCGCAACCTTTTTTATTAGACATTTTTGTTTTGTTATTTAATATTATATATATATATATATTGACTCCAAAATGCAATCAAGACTGTTAATTTGTATTTGTCCAACCAAAATTGTTTTTAATTATTGTCGAAATATAATGTATGAGAAAAGCCAGGTGAAAACTTAGTGTAGAAAATCCTTGCTCGTGTCTGTAATTGTTGAGATCTTTAAATGTTTTTATTCTACAGTATCATTCACTTTACCCTCGATGACAGATTTTGTTCGTCCTTTTCCACAGGTGTTTCATTTCTCCTTTATTTCATTAAGCACATACTTTCTAAAGAAACACGGATAGTTTGCGGGTTACAACCTTGGAACAGCAGTATCTGTTCATATGCAGTGGAATATTCAGTATATACTCAAGTGCTAATGATACAGAAGATGTGTAACTTCCCTTTACTCTCGGTGGAAGAAGATATATTTTAAGTCGTAGAGATCTTCATCCTTTGTGTCACTTTTACCTTCAAATCACTGTGGGTGGGGTTATATTACGGATATATATATATATATATGTGGAGAATATATGAGATAAGATATATATATATATAAATATATATATATATGAAGACTATATTATTTAACTTTACTTAATGGAACACATTGACAGTCAGTTCTACAAACCTCCTGGCGTGGTGGTTTATTTCCATGAACTAATCTTCTGCTTTTCTCTTCTTCACGCCGTGTGCTTGTTCATCACACCATCCTGTTGTCTTGTTTGTTCTTTTGATACTATTTACCATCCTACTGATTTTACTGTAATGAATGAAACTCAAAAAACTATGATGTATCATTTTAGATTTTATGCTGTATTTGTTATATGGACAAAAAAAGAAAAAACAAAAAACAAAGCAAAAACACTACAGATGTAAAGCAGAGGTTTTTTTTCCCCAGCTGTATTTTTTTACGCTGTTGCAAAAGGTTGTATTTTTCAATTTCTCTCGAACTTTAACAGTGATGCAAAACTCGGGCCACGCCTCGGTGCCCTCCGAACACAAAGCAAATTCAGGTTACTCTTTTTACGTTTTTATCAAGTTTTCAAAGATGGATCTACATCCTTTTTCTGTTTAAATTGTACTACTGTTCCTCTCTATACTACATTTTAAGAATAAAACTTTGGTATTGCTTTAACCTTTGTGTCTGCTTTATTGATACGCAGTGATTCACGGTTCAAATTCTGTGTTTTCACTTAGTTAAGAGTACCTTAGTACAGTCAGTATTATTCAGATAAATGTTCCTACTGAATCATGTCCAATACCTGTTCTTACTAAGTACTCAGTACTTATAGTTGTTGTTGTCCATTCTGAGCCATATTCTTACTAAAGTATAAGTACTTTTAGTGGTAGTTTTCCATTCCGGTCCATAAGCTTACTATAATACAAACTACATATAGCAGTACTAGTCCATTCTCATAGGTATTCCTACAAAAATATTACTACATATCACAGAAGTAGTCCATTCTCATAGATATTCCCACTGAAGTATTACTATATATGGGATGGAGTAGTCCATTCTGATAGATATTCTTACTATAGTATTACTACATATAGCAGAAGTGGTCCATTCTCATAGGTATTCCTACTGAAGTATTACTGCATATAGCAGAAGTGGTCCATTCTCATAGGTATTCCTACTGAAGTATTACTACATATAGCAGCAGTGGTCCATTCCCATAGGTATTCCTACTGAAGTATTACTACATATAGCAGCAGTGGTCCATTCTCATAGGTATTCCTACTGAAGTATTACTACATATAGCAGAAGTGGTCCATTCTCATAGGTATTCCTACTGAAGTATTACTACATATAGCAGAAGTGGTCCATTCTCATAGGTATTCCTACTGAAGTATTACTACATATAGCAGAAGTGGTCCATTCTCATAGGTATTCCTACTGAAGTATTACTACATATAGCAGCAGTGGTCCATTCTCATAGGTATTCCTACTGAAGTATTACTACATATAGCAGCAGTGGTCCATTCTCATAGGTATTCCTACTGAAGTATTACTACATATAGCAGCAGTGGTCCATTCTCATAGGTATTCCTACTGAAGTATTACTACATATAGCAGCAGTGGTCCATTCTCATAGGTATTCCTACTGAAGTATTACTACATATAGCAGCAGTGGTCCATTCCCATAGGTATTCCTACTGAAGTATTACTACATATAGCAGCAGTGGTCCATTCTCATAGGTATTCCTACTGAAGTATTACTACATATAGCAGAAGTGGTCCATTCTCATAGGTATTCCTACTGAAGTATTACTACATATAGCAGAAGTGGTCCATTCTCATAGGTATTCCTACTGAAGTATTACTACATATAGCAGAAGTGGTCCATTCTCATAGGTATTCCTACTGAAGTATTACTACATATAGCAGAAGTGGTCCATTCTCATAGGTATTCCTACTGAAGTATTACTACATATAGCAGCAGTGGTCCATTCTCATAGGTATTCCTACTGAAGTATTACTACATATAGCAGCAGTGGTCCATTCTCATAGGTATTCCTACTGAAGTATTACTACATATAGCAGCAGTGGTCCATTCTCATAGGTATTCCTACTGAAGTATTACTACATATAGCAGCAGTGGTCCATTCTCATAGGTATTCCTACTGAAGTATTACTACATATAGCAGCAGTGGTCCATTCTCATAGGTATTCCTACTGAAGTATTACTACATATAGCAGCAGTGGTCCATTCTCATAGGTATTCCTACTGAAGTATTACTACATATAGCAGCAGTGGTCCATTCTCATAGGTATTCCTACTGAAGTATTACTACATATAGCAGCAGTGGTCCATTCTCATAGGTATTCCTACTGAAGTATTACTACATATAGCAGCAGTGGTCCATTCTCATAGGTATTCCTACTGAAGTATTACTACATATAGCAGCAGTGGTCCATTCTCATAGGTATTCCTACTGAAGTATTACTACATATAGCAGCAGTGGTCCATTCTCATAGGTATTCCTACTGAAGTATTACTACATATAGCAGCAGTGGTCCATTCTCATAGGTATTCCTACTGAAGTATTACTACATATGAGATGTCAGTGTGGCTGCTGTGAAGTTTTTACTTCACTTTCTCTTATGTGCAATCGAACATGTTTACTATCAAAATCTGATTTGTGAGAGAGAAACGCTGCTGAAACGACAACCAACAGATGTTTTAGCGCAAACTCTCAAGTTCAGCCCCCCAAAAAAGTTGTTGTTGTTTGTTTTCTAATCAAACTGAAGGATCTGCCTGTGCGGGCGGGATGAAGTGAGGCTCCGCCGCTCCCAGCTTGACCTGTGACTGCCCAGTGGAGGAGTGGGTCGTGTCTGCCACCCTCCAGCAGCAGCCAGCAACGCTTGGATTTACAAACCAATGTTTTCTTCTTTTTGAATAAGAAAACCTTTGGATTTGCTCATTCATCTTTCTTGTCATAAAAAAAAAACAACAACAACAAATCTTTAATTCCAGTGGTGGAAGCTTTCAGATAAGTTTTTGGATTGCAAATCTATTCTCACTTTGACCTTTTTTAACCCTTCAAGCTGTGATTTGTGATGTTAACTCACAAAACCTTGGTGTTAGATTGCAGCTTCCCCTTCATCGGTGGGCTTTTGCTGTCATCCTTTAGTCAGCTGTAATCTGATTGTCGTTCCAGATGTTGAGCCCAGAGTGTCTCCACTGGACCTCTACTGGACGGCAGGAAGCCAGACTGCTGCCACCTGCTGTTCTGAAACGTCATTGGGTTTTTTTTTGTTTTTGTTTTTTGTCTTAGTCGACACCAGGTGGCAGCACTTGTCTTTGAATTTCATGCTCAGTCCGTCATCAGTTCAAACTTCCGGTGGAGAATTCATGGAAGTTATTTAGTGTTCAAAAAACGAGGTGGAAGGTGTAAAAAAAAAAAAAAAAAAAGGTAAAAGACTCTTTTAAACTGACATTTAATTGTCCTCCTGTGTGTGATCTCATCACCGCAGCTGTTCAGAACTGTGGAGATACGAATATCCTGTATATTTCTTTAGCTCCTCTGTGTCAGACGTTTTCTGCCTGTTAATTGACATCATTTGATCCTGCTTTTGAATGAAAGAGTTTTAATTCGTAAATGACGTGAACAGAGAGTACACGTGGATCGCACTTCAAGGCCACAGGACGAATGTGAAAACACAAACCGCCTCCTCCGTCAACGTCCACTCTGATTTCCTCTTTTATTCTTGCACCAGACATGTGAAACATGCAGCACAACCTTGGTGTATCTAGTAGCTGTGTAAACACATTTACGGCATAAAAATCCCATTAATGGATTAAGTCTTTCAATTCAAAAGTATGTGAGATAATCAGAACTCAGTCTTTGGCATTTAAACGTGCAGGTTCGTCGAACAGGACCGTACCCGAGGATCAGCGGGCTGATTAAAGTATCTGATGGGGAAGTCACGGTGCTGTCATGTTATCTCGGTGCCCGCAAATTCCATTAATTTGACCTTGGGACGGAAAGAGAGGCAGAAACAAATGCAAAGAATGCATTCAAAGCACATGCTCTGATGTTTGTCACGCAGATTTTCTGCAGCGACTCATGCTGGCCTCGACGTGTAAACACTGTCAGTTGTTCCACTGTGTTTATTTCCTCGTGGCTGTGAGCGCTGATGTGTGTTTGAGTGTTAATGTACACACACAGAAGCAGTCATCAGACAACAGTGGGCAACCGCACACTGCTTGCTCTATGCTTTTGACTATGTATGTGTCTATTCGCGTACATTAACGTGTGTGTGTGTGTGTGTGTGTGTGTGTGAGAGAGAGAGAGAGAGAGCGAGCCTGCCTCCTATTCACATGCGCTTTTGTGTGGATGTCTGTCAGTGGTGTTGTTTGCAGGCAGGCTCTCATTGTTTTGAACCGCTGCTCCTTATTGACAGAGGGCCCCTGGCACTTCATGTTCCCATGGCCCCCCAGCCGCAACGGACGGAAGGCTGAAACCAGAGCCCCGGACCTGGGAAGAGTTTGTTTGCACTCCCTTGGTGCTCCTGAAGCTCTTGTCTGAGGGAACAAGGCTAAACATGGCAACATGGTGCACGTGCGTGTTTCGGTGTC